>NC_135425.1:22297386-22439886 GCF_051991245.1 Festucalex cinctus
TGAGTATAAATTTATACGTATTTGCACGCACGCACACGCACGCACGCAAACGCACGCAAACGCACACACGCAAACGCACGCACGCACGCAAACGCACACATACACACAAAAAAAAATAAAAATAAAAAAAAAATAATAAAAAATAAAAAAGAGCAATGATGACAAGACGTTGAATCGGTAAGACTACCGAATGAACAATTCTGAGCTCTTAAGAAAAAAAGAAAAGAAAAAAAAAAAAAAAAAAAAAAAAAAAAAAGCAGCCACGAGCCCACCCAAATTCAATTTGGCTCAAATGAGAAAATCAGAAAGTCAAAAATCGCCGAAGCGAGGCTGGAGACGACACGACGCCGCCTGCAGACATACATGAGCACACGTACCGCACCATCATACACGCAAGACGCTTCCCGTCATTCCCGCTCACCTCATAACTGAAACGAATGAGTGGAAGCGCAGGGATCAAATTGATTTATTGGATAATTGCTGTATGATGACATCAATTTGAAAGGATTGTTATTCATTCGTTGAGAAATTTATTGCACGTGTTGGCATATTCTATGCTTGTCAAACATTTATTATATCTGAATTATCCTTTTATGATGACATTAACGGTTATTTATTTCAGATAATTATTATAGTGCATTATTTTAATCATTGTTATTTGCTCGTATCATAACTGGCAGTTTTAAGCGGATTTTATAATGCTACAATATAAACTTTCAGGATGTTATCCACAAGTTGACTGACAGTTAATGTGCCGCTGTTTTGGTTAGCAACAGAATGCAAACCGACTCAGCAGTTAGCTTGTTCATGTCTGTATGTGAACAACAGCAAGTATGATGCGAGCAAGGCTATTTCAGTTCACGAAAAACAAAAACTAAAATTAAAAAAAATATTAATGAAATAAAATAAGTGAAAATGTTTATAAAAAAAAAATAAAAATAAATAAATAAAAAAAAAAGAAAGAAAACTAACTGAATCTACATTTTATATTTACAAAATTAACTAAAACTAACTATTATTATAGCAAAAATGTCTTTTGTTTTAGTCCTTGGAAATTAATTTAATACATGAGCCTTTGGGGATGATTTTACGTATATTTATTTTAATATTTTAACCAGCATAAGCAAGTTTGAAAGCGTGTCGCACAGATGTGACGCCATCTAGCAGCAGCCAATAGAAAAGCACCTTCAGATGATGTCGCTCTTAGGCGACAATTTTGCGTGCTTGACTTTTGGCTCCAATGGCTTGACTCGCCTGCTTTTTCATTTCACTCGGCCGAAATGCAACGCTAGGCAAAAATTGTGTTGACCTTTTTCATTTTACTGTGGTGTTTATTAAATATTGCACATGTGTAATACACATTTAAAAAAAAGAAAAAAAATGACAATACTGAAACTAAAACTAAAATTAAGCATTTATAAATAAATAAAAATAAATAAATGAAATAAAATAAAAACTAGAACCATCCTGAAAACAAATTAAAACTAACTAAATTTCAATAACAAAACCCAAAACAAAATAAAATCGAACTCAAATGAAAACTCCAAAACAACCTGGATGCAAAATAATTCCACTTACTACAAGCGGACTCGCTGTACTCACGATCTCACCTCTATTTGCCCGGGCAAGTTGTGGCAGACCGAGTCCAACAGCGTCTGTGTGGGTTTGTCTCTGCACATCAACACCAGCTCCAGGTCCATGTCACCTTTTATGAGGAGGCCTTTCGCAACCAAACCGATTCTCATCACTCCGCACAGCACTCTGCCACTGCTGGACTCCCTTGGAGAAAAGTTAGATTGTAATATGATTGGCAATCGTTTCAGAATCCAGACACTCCGCAAGCAACGTCAGTTCCTACCTGCAGCCGTCGCCGGACCCCTCCGCTCCCTCGGCAGGCTCCTCGTCCTCCGTGCCGCCTGGCGCTTGGCTGTCGAGTTGGCCGAGTGCCTCCGAGCTCGCCTGATCCAGCCAGTCCGAGACGTGTTTGAGGGCGCACTCCACGTTGGACACCAGCGTCTGAACCGCCTCCAAGTCGTGTGAAGACGGGTAGATGGCGGAGTGCTTCGCCATGACGTGGCGGTCGTCATTGCTGAAGGATCGGAAGGACCTCTGGAAGGGAAATACGTTTGGGGCCATTAAAGAAATGGAACCCCAAATGAATGGTGGATGTGATTGCGACAGCTTTAATTTTGTAGTAGACTCTGGCACAAGCAAATAAAAAAAATAATAAGAATTTGACTCTGTAGCACAAGTTCTAATTCTACCACAAAATTTAATTTAGTTTTGTTTTAGGGATCAAACTCAAAAGTAGAGAGATTGTCGCTGCCAGATTAAAGCATTGTAGTTCATTTATGTCTAAATAGAATAGAATTTTATAAAACAGAGGTCAGCAACCTTTACTGTCAAAAGAGCCATTTTAGGGCAAATAAATTTTTTTTTTTAAAAATCTGTCTTGAGCCAAAAAACATTTAAAGATTATGATGAAGGAAACAGTGTTTTAGTGTTAGTCTAATGTACTGAGGACCCAAGAGCTAATTTGAGCCGCATCACAATAGAAAAATATGAGAGCAGCATCCAATAGACAGACATTAATTTTCTTTTACCTTTATGGAAAAATGGTCATTTCCTGCTTCTCTTTTTGGACATTTAAAAAAAAAAATTTTCCTGCTTTTTTTGCCATCAATTTTCTGACACTTTTGGCAAATTCCTGGACATTTTATGGTAATTTTCATAAATTCTTCTTTTTTGGGGGGACCTTTTCTTTTTGAATGTTTTCTTTTTTGCTTTTTTTTTTTTTTTTTTTTTTTAAAGAATCAATTTTCTGACTTTTTTTTTTTTTTTTTTTTGCCAAAGACATTTTATGGTAAATTTTTATGCCCTTTCCTTCGTTTGTTTTTGGACATTTTTTTTTGTTAGTTTTTGAACGTTTTTTTTTTTTGTTTTTTTTTTTTTATCCCCCCCCCCAAAAAAAAAAAAATAAGTAAGGCCCAACGGATATGGATTTTTATTTTTTTATTTATTTTTTTATTTAAATTTTTTTAGGCCAAAGGATAATTCCAGTATTTGTCAACATATCAATCAGTCAATTATTTTACAAAATAAATTAATACAATTAGAAATGTTTGGTCAGTTAACACAACAATAAAAATATGAATTACAGGCAGAACAACATTATGTCGCCTGTTCATGTCCTTTACTTCCTGCCCACACCTACTGAACAGCGTTTACTGCTTCATGAGAAAGTAAAATTATATCCGTGTTTAATCAGCTGATTATATTTTCCAAAAGGCCTAAAACTTACCGATACAAATCGGCCAACTGATCAGGCAGACTAACTGTGCTGGGAAGGCAGACAAGAACATGCGTGACAGCAGGAAGGGCTTGATATAAATCATCATTTCACGATATTTATGACCTGCACTGCAATCAAAAGCAATTTGACAATTTCTGAGGTTTATGTGGTATGTCATGACAACACCATCAGCTGTCTTCAGCCTGGCATTTAAAGCGGGCACTCGGATGTTGGCGATTAAGTGATAACTAATCTAATTTCAGAGTAAAAGCGACACAGCAGGGAAGTTAATTTGCTGTGTGGGGAGTGCTGATGTATGACCCTGTAATCATAATTACACCGCATTATAATCTATTATCTCAACATATGCTGCGATATACAAGATGCAAATGCTCCCCTCCCCCCACCATCATTTTATATAAAGGTGATATCCAACTGTATCAACAATATTTGCCTCTCATTTAGTAACGTTACTTTGCTCACAGATGCTACGTCTAAGAACTTTTTTTTTTTTTTTCTCCACAAATACAACAATATCATATCAGCCACCTCACACTCTGGTGAAGGAAAGTTCATTTTTGATCATTAAGGTTATCGCACTACGCCGGGGGGGGGCCTGAGGCGCGTGGCCCAGTGACACACGGAAGGGGGCTGCTCTCAACAAGCTCCAAAACGGTCCTGCTTATCTCCTTAGACACACGCTTCCCTTTATTCTCTGCACTTGTACAAACACACACGCACGCTTTCACTAGAGTGCGCCAGATAAAGCCATTAACAGAATCGAGGATGAGCGCTGCACAATAAGCGAAGCCACCCAGCCTATTTGGATGCGGATGGAGAGTGTGACACAAACATTTGGCAAAGTCTAATTCCTGGATTCCGCCAAGGACTCAATTCAGTTTCTACAAATCTTTGTCAAAGCAGGAAAGATGTGAAGTCTCATTTGAGATTACATTACAATTTAAGACTTAAAAAAAAAATAAAGCTCGTCAAATTTGGAATCTCATCAGCATTTTTTTGGAATGATGCAGACATTTTGAAAAAATCATCTTCGGACAAGATGTCAATGTGCCTCACCTGACCTAATTTCAAGCAGTATAGTCTAAATATTGACATTCTGATTAATATTACATGTGTGGAATATTATGAGTTATGCGGCAAAATCTAGACATTTTTATCCATCTCAGGGTGCAGCCATTTTGCCACTTGCTGGTGACCGAAGATGGCATCATAGTTGCTCAGGCAACCAATCACAGCTCACCTGTTTTCTGAAGCTGAGCTGTAATTGGTTGTTACCTGCGACCTGAGAAACTGTGATGTCATTTTCACTCGAAAGCAAGTGACAAAATGGCCGCCTTCTGATACTGATAAAAACTGCTGGATTTTGATGCTCAATTCATATTCAACTAACGCTATATTAACCAATATACCATATTTAGGCTAGTGGGGCTGCATAGAACATTATTGTAATTGTTTTTTGTGTATTGACTTCCCCTTTAAAGTCAAGATAGTGTGATAGTGTTTTATTAATTTGTACTTGTATGCCAGTTAATAATGTAATATGTTGCGTAAACAATGCCTGTATAGTTTATAGTTAATAAAAGCTTTAATGTCTCTGCAATGAATTATTCCAATTATAATTAATCCCAATGGGGAATTTGTCTTTAAATCTAATTTCAACTACATATGAAACCTGTGAAATATTAGCATGAATCACAAAGAAACTTGGAGGGTCATTTTCAGGCAATCACTACCTTTTCAATATCTTATTGTTGTCAAAAATGATTCAGTCATCCCCTCTTAAGTGCATGCTGACAAAAGCAGGAGGAAGCTAGGAAAAAAAAAAAATAATAAAAAAAAAAATCAATCAATCAATCAATACCTTTACCAATGCATAAGCAACATTTTCTTGCAATGGGTTCAACACAAGCATTTCTGTAGTGCTTTTATGCCACACATTATTTATTATTTTATGTATTTATTGTTACATTAGGTCATCCTTCATGTGTGCGCGCAATCATGTGACCGGTTTACGTTTGTGAGCGTGCGCATCTCTTCAGAAGTGTTTAACAAACCAACAGCCACAAATTTAATGAGCCAGCTCTAATGGGGGTTTCTGTGGCAATAAAGCACTTTGCGAGCTTGTGTCTGTGTGTGTGTGTGTGTCTGCTTGACCGTGGGGGAGGCGAAGCCCAGCTGCTTCCCATCGCCATGTAAATTAGAGTAGTTATGAGAGCTCGGAGACAGGAATCGGCCACCCTTAAAGACAGCGCGAGCCCGGACAACTCGGGAGGCGGGACCCGAAGGTTTTAGTGGAAAGGTTGGATGTCAAGGTAGCATTAAAAACAAGCAATTTAATCAAGTCCTGTGTGACGAAGCACTCGCCAGCGCTCTCGTGACCCCTTCACATCCTCATCTCGTAAAAAGGTCTTGTGTGGCATCAGTAAAGCTCAAACCCACAAGGATACACACTCAATCCTGGAGATGCTGATGTGACCGTCCTTGAACCCACCCCTGATTACCACACAAATGGAAGGCCGGTCACGCAATACGCTCGTCTACTTTGAAGAGCTTGTTATTTCACGCTTACGGACAACTGGGCCAAACCGGAACGATTGCTCTCCTTTGCCATCTAAGTCAGCAAACGCCTGATCTCAATTGTCTCTCCAAGAGATCATCCCGAGCAACTGTTTTCCTAATGTGCTTGGATGACAACAAGGGCCAAGAATCCTAAATTCTTAAGCTGTTAATGTTTTTTATTTTATTTTTTTACACAGTCGTTGCGACTTGATAGGAAGTGGACTAATCGTCAAAGTCCCTCCATTTAATTCATTCACTGGCAGCCATTTTCACTGAAGCAACCCTACTTTGCTCCCGACTGTTTTATTGGATTTTGACTGATTTTGCAAGGCCCACAGAATATTGTGTTCTATTGCGATAAAAACATGGAACAATTAGAAGTCTCTTCTTTCATCAGGAAAAATGAATATTTGTATCGGTTTCCGTTGTTCATCAATTAACACTACAATATAGCTAAGTTTCGTCAATATTTACATTCACACTAGCAAACAGAGCTGCAGCATGGCTGATCTCTTATACTCGGCTGACACCTGCTGGCCATTTTTTGCAATAACTACCATTGCTTTAAGCCACCTCTTCTTGTCAGAAGCAGCACCAAAGCTTTTTGTATGCTCTTGCATTAAAAAAAAAAAAAAAAAAACACGACGCTAATGCTTTAGCCTATTAGCATGTTGCATAAATAAAATAACCAACTCCACGGCTAATGCAACAGTTTACTATTTGTGTTGGTGATTAATAAACAAATATTTTTTGTCGCTTATTACTTTTAACTAACAAATTGCACATATAGCATTGTTGTATGAAAGCAATATGACGATTAGGAATGCGTTATCTTCAACAACAGCATGATCAGGGCCGTCATTATCTTTAGCCACCACCGAATCACATGATCAGGTCAACCCATGATGGCAGACAGTAAAACATCACTCCCTCTAAATTGCTCACGTGCAAATCGCTTTGGTCAACAACGACATGGAACAGAACAATAACTACTCAAGTCATTCACCACAATAATTATGACAAGCATAGCGTTTGCAACCAACAAGCAGATAGCAGATAATCTGACAGTTAGCCTAGCTACTTTTATTTTTTTATTACTGCACTTCTACTGTAATTCTATTTTCTAAGTAAGAGTAGTAAGTGCGTCCATGCCGATTTTTTGCTTATCAGAAGGGTCCGATACATTTTAAAATCAGGTTGAGATGTTACTACTTGTAACCAGTACATGCGTATCCCGCTTTAGGCAAAAATAATCAATATGAATTATTTACAACGAAACGAGGCTGAATCCTCAATAATTTATGATAAATTGATTCTTTGTAAGTTAAGCACGAGTCTATTATGGAATAAGAAATACATGGAGAATACGAATTCCCGAGAAGCAGAAATGAAAGCTATTACCCGTCTTTTGAATAACATAGAAGCAAAGAAAAATGTCATCGTAACTTCGTTAAAAATTAAAAAGGACCATTTTCAGATCTCAGACAAACGCAAGAACCGTGATCCACATAGAACTGTGACCCACAAAAATGCTGGCCAACACTATAATTCAATGCATTCCCCCGGTGGGACTCGATGATTAACATTACTAAAGCAAGGTCATCAGTCAGAAACAAGGTCGATGGCAGTACTAACGAGACGGTTTGTAAAAACTTTGACATCTTGTTTACAAAACGTGTAACCTATCGTCCAAATGGCAGATTTTAGATTGGTTTTTCATTACAAACTGATGTTGAGTAAACAGCCCTGATTATTTGTTCTCGCACAAGATCAAAGAGCGCTACATCCTGTAATTATACCCGTCTGCATTACAGTAGAGAATGGCAACATTATGGTGGAAAAAGTGGCATCCCACCACGGTTGCCACATGTTTGCACAAACAGCTTCCAGCTGTCTGCCAACCACCAACACATGTGGCACAGTGTTTTTTTGTTTTTTTTTATTAACAACATGTCCGCATGTTTTTCTAACACGGCGCTATTAGACCTCTCACACTTCACAATCACCCTCCATTTCACTTTACCCTGAGGCTCACTGGCTTGTCAAAATGCGTTACATCACCACGATATGCATTTTCAACACAATTTCATTAAAAGAAGCATGAGTCAGTTCCACATCATCGATAAAATTGTCAGTGATCAACGGTTAATTTCTGTTGTTTTGTTTGTAGGGGATATGTTAAGCAAATGTCTCATCACCCCTTGTGTTAAGGCCACTTGTGTTTGAGTGTGCGTTTATAGGTAGACAAGATTTCTCGTCTGCACTTACCTTTAATAAGTCATGTGCCTCGAGTGCTCATATAAGAGGCTATGGTGAACAAGCAACGAAAGCTGAGGCAGAAAAGCGGAATGGGGGAAAGCTGACGAGTGAGAAAAGCTTCCGAAAGAGGAAGCAAATTAACGTGACTGACCAGAGCTGAGCGGGAGATGCAAGGAGATGGACAACATGAATTTCAATATTTGGTGTTGTTTGCAGTGAAAACAAAAGGGCTTGTTGTGATGGGGTTGACAGGCCATATAAAACAAGGATTTCAGGCATTACGGGAAAGTGGAAAGAGATAAAACTTCAAAACCGCTCATCAAAATGCGCTGGGACCAGCAATGGGGTAAAAACAACAAATTCCGTAGCTGCTTTGTAGCATTCGGCAGCTGAAGGGAGATCGCATTAAAAATTCATACTGTGCACTCTGTGGCAGGCCGATCTGCTGCACTCGATGCTAGCCGCTTTTATTGCGCTCTCTTCTTCATCGTCTTTCCGATTGCCACACGTGCGTTGTCTGTCACACACCTGCACTCGTGCATGAAAAATACGGAAGCATTAATTGACAACGGGCGGTCGAAGCCCTACTGCATTTTAGATATAAATAGAACACCTGGACTAAATTGAGAAATTAAAAACAACAGATCGATTCCCTTTCACCATCTGCAAAATCTCCAGGCTGGGCTATTTTAGGAATGCTTTTTATCTCAGAAGCTTAAAGTCAACCTGTGTATTTGCTCAAAGGAGTCATGTTTTTGTGTGGAGAGAATGAAAAGATTTGTGCCTAAATGAAAACAAAAGCACCATGAAAAGCAGATGAGGGGGTCCACTTTAGTAGATGTAAAGAACATTTACCTAGGGTCAATTTTGCATGGTCAGTTCCAAGTAACTGTTAAATTATGTCTTCAAATTGACACACCACATAGAACACTGATGCTCTAAAAAAGAAAAAAAAAAAAAAAACCCACAAAGTATCTAAACTCGTTTGCAAAGTTCTTCTCTTTCCGTAGCAGAAACAATGTGGCGAAACATGTAGCAATTACCAGGCCTACAATTATACAAAAAAATAAAAAATAGTGATAGATTTTTTTGTTACATATTATTGAAATTAAGTGTGTTTTTATAATGAACACTGAAAAATGGGGGAAAAAAATAGACAGTATATTGGGGGTATGTAGAAATATATATATATATATTAGGGGTGTTAAAAAAAATCGATTCGGCGATATATCGCAATACTACATCGCGCGATTCTCGGATCGATTCAATAAAAAAAAAAAATCGATTTTTTTTTTTTTAAGAGCTCAGAATTGTTCATTCGGTAGTCTTACCGATTCAACGTCTTATCATCATTGCCTTTTTTTTTTTTTTTTTTTTGTGTGTGTGAATCTATTTTTAAACTTCCATTTTTAATGGAAAAATATTCAACAAAACGTCTGACTTCGGGTTAGGATTCAAACCTTGAGCATGGAAGAATGTTATATGAACGGAACATTAAGCCTTAATATTTTATTTTAATGCTGTTCAAACATGAAACAGATTACAACCTCTATAAGACTGAAATTTCAGATAAATAAATAATACATTTTCATATAAATCTTACACTCTACAAGCTTACTGATTAGTATTTTCTAAATTTGAATGAAAAAAAATCGCAACAATCGACTTATAAATTCGTATCGGGATTAATCGGTATCGAATCGAATCGTGACCTGTGAATCGTGATACGAATCGAATCGTCAGGTACTAGGCAATTCACACCCCTAATATATATATATATATATATATATATATATATATATATATATATATATATATATATATTTTTTTTTATTTTTTATTTTTATTTTTTTTTTAAATGGGGTATAATATTCAGAGGGAAAAAAAACCCTCAAAATTACGGAAAAAACAAAAAAAAACTCGCAGGTTTGTGACATTATTCAGTGACAAATTTGTGAGAGAAAAAAAACCCTCACATATTTACAAGAAATGAACATAGAAGCTTGCAAGAAATACACATAGCGTGTGAGGATTCATTGCTGATTAATGGAACACTTTATAAAATCAAAAGGCAGGATGGAGACTGATTTCTTCGTTACTTGTCACATGGCACCTACAGCAACAACACTTCCTGACCCCAGCTAACGCTAATCAATCAGAAGCTAGCATACTTTAGGTAAATGCAAGTGAATGACGGAGAACAACAGATTCAACACATCAATTTAGCTACTTGTACAAAAAAAAAATGTATGAAACTATGAATGTGTAAATATTAATTCTGGAAACATAAATGCACAGGTAAATACATATTTCAACAAATTAACTTAAATGCTTGATCCTCGGGGTGTGGATATGGTTAAGCTCTGCTAAAGCAATTATTTCCTGACTTGAAAACCCGACCGAAAAGTATTGGCACAAACATCAGAGTACGCTTACGTGTATTTCTCGCAAGTTTATTTCTCATAAATTTGTGAGGGTTTTTTTTTTTGCTTTGTTTTTTTTTGCCACTTTAATTATAATGTTGCAAATTTGTGAGTTTTTTTCTCAAGATATTAACCCCCACCCGCTCGCTCTCTCTCTCTCTCCATAAAAACTATATATACACAAGTTATATATATTATATATTTTTTGATATGTGAAAAACAACTGTTATATGCTTATGGGTGACACTCATTCAAACAGATGCTAAAACAATTTTGTTGAAAGTAATTGTCATAACTGAAGCGAGAACAGGTACCACGACAGCTACTAAAAAAAAAAAATAAAAATAAAAATAAAAAAAGAAAAACAAAGCATCAATGGTGTGTGTGTGCACACAGGTTGATGCCGGTGTATTCATTAAAAATAGAAATCTTAGCAAAGTCATTAAGAAAGATGCATCATGTATCATGCGGTTGAGGTGCTGACAACCTCGCCAAGGTCACCCGTATCATTTACTGCATCACCATAACTCAGGACTTAATCACGGCGCCGTGTTTGCATGCGGCGTGCGCGCACGCGCATGCGCGTCTGACTCATTACCCTCGGTAATTTACGACCTCAAGCATGTGTGCCCTGTTCTACAAAGTCCAAACTCAGCACCTTGGTTGGGATCTCCGTTTCCGTCGATATCGCTCTCAATCATCAGTTCCCCCACTTCACCGCCAAATATTGTACCCTAAAAACCCCTCTTCCACTCACTTGTTTTACCTTTAATAATTCATCTTCCACTCTGCTCCCCCCTTAGGGAAAAGCTCCCACTGTCACGGGCCGAGACCATTAATCAATTCCTTGTTTTCTCTCCCTCTCAATCCCTCCTCCATTGCACAAGCAAGCACTTTTAGTTTGGTTGCGCGATATATACATCCTTTCAACGTTAACAATGGCACAGTGCGCATTACCATGCCTATAGGAGGAGTGGTCGCCGGCTTCCTTCCTTCCTTCCTTCCTTCCAAACGCCCGCTGTTGAGGTTTGCTGGGCGTGAGGGGGGTGGTGCAAAGGCAAGGTAACTGGTCAGGATGCCGTCGTCACGCCGCTCCTCATGTGCTCCTCCGTCACTGTCGCCACCGCCAGATGAGAAGATGCCCCTGAGAAATTAACACATTGGGTTTTTATAATTCAGTTGAATGATATCTCACTTTGTGTCATTAAATATATGGCAAGAGCTGACAGAATGTGCACGGAGGGAACACACAAACTGTACGCACACATACAGGGTGCTATTCACTTTTTATGAGCTGGCTGGGATGTGAGCAGGGAACATATGATACAAACATTTACTTGTTCTCGGTCAGTGGCTCACACACTTGAGCTTAAACACCTCTCGTAAATTAGACTACAGCTACTTTTTTTATTTCTTTTTTTTTTGACGCTACATAAATAATACTACATCGAAGTATAAACATGGCACCAAATTGCATTTAAGCATTTAAAAATATTTAGACCAATTAAAAAAAAAAAATAGAAACAATATAGTTACGTAAGTTCCCTTTGGACCAAACAGAACTTATTTATTCATTTATTTATTTATTTATTTATTTATGATGGCAAAAACGAAGTTGGAGTGCAGCTTGATGATCATTATGTTTTGGTACAAATGTTTACATATTTAAAAATATTAAGACTAATTAAAACATTTTTTTTTTTTAAACTACAATCGTGATAATTACGTATGTTCCTTTTGGACCAAACAGAATTTATTTATTTATGATGGCAAAAACGAAGTTGGAGTGCAGCTTGTGCACTGTGCAGTAGGGCGATCATCTATTTTTTATTTTTATTTTTTTTGGTACAAAACAAGAACATTTTTACACATTTAAAACTATTAAGACCAATTAAAAAAATAGAAACACTATACTTATGTAAATTCATTTTGGACCAAACAGAAATTATAATAATATACATTAATAATATTTATTTATTCATTTATTTATTTATTCATGTTGTAAAAAACGAAGTTGGAGTGCAGCAGGACGGGCATTTATTTTTTGGTACAAAAGAAGAAAATGTGTAAATGTAAAATAATAATAATAATAAAAAATAAGACAAGTAAAATTCTATGAAACACGAATAATGCAAGTTCCTTTTGGATGGAACAAAATTTCTTAAATTAGTTAATTAAAAATTTAAAAAAAAGGTGCAAATGTATAAATTTAAACAAGTAGTAATCTTTTATTTTCCGATTATGCTGATTCTGTTATTGTGTAGTGTAATAATTGAAATTGTAATTGATTGCACAGCCCTATGTATTAGTAAAATAATGTCAGTGCACTTTTATTAATTCTCATTTACTGTAATTCTGCAATGCATTCAAAGGGAAGAATGACATGTGTAATATACTGTATATATGTGACCCTGCATTTCATGATATTAACAAGCTGTGCCAAAGTCAAGTAAACCTAACATGATAAAAGCAGAAGCCAGCTGAGGCAAACGTCCGCCCATACGCTTCCAACCGCTCAGTTAATAGGTCGACAGTTCATCAGAGACGCGAGTGAGATCACACTGGAAGCAATACAAGTATATTACTGTGCTTCAAATGAAGGCTCTCAAGGTTTGAAAGCCAAAGCGGTTGCCCAATTAAGCAGGTGAGACAAAACGGGACGTTGAAATGGAATAGATTCATCAACGAAAAGATTTACGGCAGCGCTCGAGTGGCTGCTTTGTAGGAGAGGACAAACGACAAATTACAACACAGGGGTGACTTATTGCTTCATGAAGATGATCATGAAATGCATTTAATTGTATTTTCTAGGCCTGTCACAATAATTTATATCTTGCATTCTGACAAATTGTGGGAATGGAATTCCGTACTTAATTGCAACCAGAGTCGGTGGTGTTGATTCAGTAGTCTCAACAACTACAACAATGTCAGCTATTGAAGTTGAGCTGCATTCACGCCAGTTATGGCAATTATTATAGACAGCCCTGGCATGGAAACAGGAACAGAGAATTATAATACAGAAAAATATCAATGTTATACAGTGTATCCTGTTGAGGGTAAACTTAAAAAAAGCAACTGACAATAGAGCCTCCCTGTGCATAGTTTAATATAGCTTCTTTTTCTTACAAAATCCTGCGTTTTTTTTTTATGTGGCTGCAGACCAAAAGAAAACGGACACCGAATGGGACTGAATGATTATTAGGGAAAAGAATCCATGGGGATGCATTGAGCAGCTAAACAAGAAAGAAAGAAGGGCAGATTTGATAATGAACACGGACAGGAGAAAGGAAGCGTTTAAAAGGGAGGCCAATTGGAAAAAGGGTGCAGAGGGGAACCGTAAACAAGAGTGCCTCGGCTCCTTATTTTCTCCCCAGCAGCCATCGTCTGTATGCTTCGAGCCACTGGCCTGCAACACTGACAATTAGTTCTTCAACACACCTGGCAGCGAAGGTCTGTGCACTTGTGATTTGCCTGTTACACTGACACAGCCAACACGAGGAAATGGGGGGTAACCCATCTTCCGACATGGCCTGGCCTATAAATATTGCACGTACATGATTTGAGTGCAGGTTACATAAACAACCTGCCAAGATGCCTTGGATGTGGGCATCATTTCTTTTTCTTTTTTTTCATAGCAGCTGAGTACCCAAACAAGATTTTAAGTGAAAGTAAAGTACACAAATAAATACTATCGATGAGGACCTTTAACATTTAAAACACATACAACTTTTGTTGGAATTTGACAAAACTACGTCTCACCTCATACAAAAATTCAGGTATAACTTTTGAATAGTTTTGATTTTACTTTGACATTTTGTGTGGTTTTTTTTGGTTGTTTTTTTTCCATGGGTGATGGCCAGCAAACACGAAAGTTCATAAGTTTGATTTGAATTAGGGTGCGACGAAAGTAGTACACATGCTGGATGCTCAAATGACAAACTATGGCTGCGTTTTAAAATAAATACATAAATAAAAATAAAATAACTGATATCTTTGTTTTGTTTTTTTCGAACCATACAGTGGAGGCGTACATTAAAAAGTATAATGTGTGGTATCTTAGAGGAAAATTTGAGTGTCATTTAAGCATGCAAGCTAGGCCGAGTTTCCTCTTTTTAATTCAAAATTTGTCCATCCTCGTTTACTTACACATACACGATATCGTCTATCAAAATTACATCATGTTAATTACATCTAAATAAAGCACCACAAAAGCCAAATGCACCGTTGCCCACTGGGCCTGACACCATTGGGAGGGCCCATGTTCCGACAAGAAAAGGCTTAAGTTTCTTCCAACCTGCACGCATTCGCCTTCCACTTTCTTTTTCACACATCATTCGTGTGTTTGTGCATTTTTTTTTTTTCCTCAAGAGAGGGAGAAAACTAGCAGAAGCACTCTGTCATTAATCTTAACAACAGGACACGTATGCACGGTAGGGGTGTTAAAAAAAAAAAAAACGATTCGGCGATATATCGCGATACTACATCGCGCGATTCAATTAAAAAAAACTTTTTTTTTTTTTTTTTTTTTTTTTTTTTTTTTAAGAGCTCAGAATTGTTCATTCGGTAGTCTTACCGATTCAACGTCTTATCATCATTACCTTTTTTTTGTGTGTGTGTGAATCGATTTTTAAACTTCCATTTTTAATGGAAAAATATTCAACAAAACGTCTGACTTCGGGTTAGGATTCACACCTTGAGCAGGGAAGAATGTTATATGAACGGAACATTAAGCCTTAATATTTTATTTTAAAGCTGTTCAAACATGAAACAGATTACAACCTCTATAAGACTGAAATTTCAGATAAATAAATAATACATTATCATATAAATCTTACACTCTACAAGCTTACTGATTAGTATTTTCTAAATTTGAATGAAAAAAAAATCGCAACAATCGACTTATATATTCGTATCGGGATTAATCGGTATCGAATCGAATCGTGACCTGTGAATCGTGATACGAATCGAATCGTCAGGTACTAGGCAATTCACACCCCTAATGCACGGCAGCATGTGCACATGGGACAAACGAAGCCATTTTCACAAGCACCACGACCACCACTACAATTCAGTTCAGCTGGAGTGTGTTTCCCCACCAGAGACGGGGGCAAGTCACCTGTGCCGTGCCCTCCCATCAGCTGGTCATTAAATCCTGTTTTCCCTCCAGGGATGAAAGGAATTGGGTGGAGGATGAGGGGAGGGACTGGAAGTGATTTAAGGATAAAGGATAGATAGTGCGGGAGAATTGCTGATATGGCTCTGAGCAGCAATTTACACCTTTCTCTTCTGATAACCATCAAAAGGGATGAGATCTTGAAGAGACGGGGAGGAGGAGGGGGGACGCAAAGGATGGAAGCCACAGTGAGTGTTAATGAGTGGTGGCGGAATCGCTTTTGAGAATTGATTTCATTATGGAAGTGTTTACATTGTCATATTTCAGACGGATAGATTCAATTCCACCAACTGTTCAACTACAGCCCCTTTTGCACTATGGAGGACCAAAACTGCCAACATTTAAAATAAATAAATAAATAAGGATATAAAAAAATAATTCAAAAATTAAATACAAAATAAATCTAAATGAAATAAAAACAAAATATATATCCATAAAATAAATAAAAGTAAATTAAATACCAAGACAAAAAAAAAAAAAAAACAAGACTCAAAAAAAGAATTAGTAAAAATAAATGTGGAAATAAATACAAAAATAAAATTATTAATAGAATTACATATCAATCAAATAAAAACGCTCCACTGTCACATTTATTTATTTCATAGTGCAGACGTCGTGTAAGCACGAAATGTTATTCAAATGAGGGGGTCGGTCCTAAGTGTGTCTTGGGTTGGACTCCTCCGTTGCAAACAGCCCTTCATTGGTCGAGTGGGCGGGTCGACAAAGAATTCTTGCCGGCTTGCATGGAGAACTCCAGCACTGGATGATTATTTTGTCCACTGTAACCATAACTTCTCAGTTGCGTATTTTTGTATTTATTTTGACTTGTATTTATTTATTTATGGATATATATTTTGTGTTTTTTATTTCCATTTATATATATATTTTTTTATTTAATTTAATTCTATTTGTCATATCAGTTTTTATTTTCACTTGAATTTTGGCAGTTTTGGTCCTCCATACTGCACTACCCCTTTTTTCAGTGTTGCTAATTGTGAGAATGGCTGACTATTTGGGGTTCATACTGTAAATCCATCCTCTCTTGCTCCATTTTTGACCATTACGAGTTCTCTATTCACCCAATTTAAAGTAGGTAAACAAACTGTACGTTTATATTAGTACAGGCTGGCCTGCACGGATCCTGGTTTACTGGCACTGTGATATTTGCGTCTGGATAAACACGTGCGAGTGTGCGGTAAAAGAGTTGGACAAACACACATTGGAGCACACGAATAATGAAACTCTCAGGAGCAGGTGGCGTGCTCAACAAACTCAATTGATGCAGGATCACGTTTCCAGTCGGTCCTGTCTTACTGCGTCTGAAAACACGTGCCAGTAAATTGAAATGTGTTTGCTCAGCTTTGTTGTCCTGGGGTGAGACAGGAGGACAGAAATGGCAGCGAAACGACACTACCCGACAGCTCTCCATTATACTCATCCCGAAAGGTAGACTCCAAGTGAACCTGACCCATTTCCTGCATCATCTGTACATTTCTACACATGAGAGCCATCCTTTTAGAGTACTGTGTCAACGGAATGGGATAGGAGCAAGAGTAAAAAGGTTTTGCAGTACCACCCTCATCAGTGGAGCCAATAGTGGAGTGGAAATAAGCTATATAAATGTTACTATTGTGCCTATTTAGCACAACATTATGTAAACATGTCATTGCTGTATTATGACAACCTTGTGAATCTAATCTTTTTTTTTTTTATATGCATGTTTGAAATAAAAATTCAAAATCAAAAATCAAATCAAATTGTTTCTTAGAGCAGCTTTGTCTTTGACGCAGGTTACTGAGAGGACAAAATATTTGTGAGTGTCATGACTGGGTCATGCCAGGGTTAAGTTTGGGACGCGCAAGGGTCATGTTTGAGTCATGACCGTGAGGTCAAGTGTCTGTTGTGAACTGATGTTTTGAACGGATGTAACCATCCCTGGTTTCAACTGGGAAAACGCTATGTGATGTCAGGAGCTATGTGACGTCAAGAACCTTTAATCCCTTTACTTGGTCAACAGCCAATCACATAATTCCATGTCAGTCCTGTTACCCCCCAATCCGATCAATTGACTGTCTATTTAAGCCAAACCAGGAAGTGTGTGTTTTGTCGGATTATTGCCTCTGTTCCTCTGTGCATCTCCACAGCGAAGGGGGCTTGGCGTCTCGTGATTCTCGATGCATTCTCATTGTTTCTCATCGAGTCAAGTTTGTTCTACGCCTCTCGATGTTATGCAAATGAGTTATTAGGGGTGTGAATTGCCTAGTACCTGACGATTCGATTCGTATCACGATTCACAGGTCACGATTCGATACCGATTAATCCCGATACGAATTTATAAGTCGATTGTTGCGATTTTTTTCATTCAAATTTAGAAAATGCTAATCAGTAAGCTTGTAGAGTGTAAGATTTATATGAAAATGTATGATTTATTTATCTGAAATTTCAGTCTTATAGAAGTTGTAATCGGTTTCATGTTTGAACAGCATTAAAATAAAATATTAAGGCTTAATGTTCCGTTCATATAACATTCTTCCATGCTCAAGGTGTGAATCCTAAAAAAAAAAAAAAAAAAAAAAAAAAAAAAAAAAAAAAATCGATTCTGCCGATTATTGAATCGATTCGAGAATCTCGCGATGTAGTATCGCGATATATCGCCGAATCGATTTTTTTTAACACCCCTATGAGTTATAAAACCTTATTTGCGACTATTAGTGGCCACTGTGGTTATTTGAGGAATAACGTCGTCACCATGCATATGTTTTATTCATTTTAGCATTCGCGCACTGTAACTCACTCTTGACTGGGTCCAGCTGCAGGCCAAGAGAGGTCAGCGAGTATTGGTGAGTTGGCAAAAAGAAACTGCTGATGTCGCTTTAAGGGGGGAAATAGATAACATTGACAGAGGAGTGTAACTCTGTCCCCTTGATTATTGAAATGGAGATGGTGTGCATATGTGCATGCAGATATCCTGCTGGGAGTGGATCATAACCAGAGAGACTTGGCAACACCACCCATCAGTCCGTCCGTCCGCCTGGCTGTCAAGCTATCCATCCGTCCATCGTCAGAGTAAACACTCACGACTCCACTCGCGCATTTAATGAACACAAAAAGAGCATACATAAATACAGCGAGACCACTGCAGTTCCACACATGCGCACTGCTCGGCTCCTGCTGTGTTGATTTCAGCAGGAACAGATGGTATTACGCGAGCTGCCAAGGCCCCACCTCCTATAGTCTATAGTGCGAATGTATAGCAGCGTGCTTACTTGCATTTGTCTTAATCCTTACAATTTACTGTAATTCTACAAGCGATAAACATATTTTTTGAAGTCGTACGTAAACACAGTCATCGAGTGCTACAATATCATATCCAAGTGGTCTTTGGACTAGTTCTCTGATCCATTGACACTTAGTAGCTTAATCCTGCTTGAAAGGCTTTTCGCTGCTAAGCTTGTGTTTGCCAAAACACAAAGCTGTCCACGCCCCCAACACTGGCTGTGCATGTCTAACTGTTTTTGTGTGTGTGCGCGTTTTCTTTCTTAAACAACTATACATATTTAGATGAACATTATCCTCATGTGTGTACTAAACAAGAGATGCTCAATTTCCCAATAGTCATTAAGTGTTGACCCGCGTTTAAAGAGCCGAACTAAATCATCTATAGATAAACCTTTCTATTTGACTTATTTTTCTGGTTCTATCCAACCATTTTCTACAGTTCCGACCCTAATTAAAAGCACGTAGTGAGCTGGAGCCATTCCCAGCTGACTTTGTTGAGAGGCTGGATACACATTGGACGGGTCATCAACAGGCATTCACGCTCACATTTACACCTACGGACAGTTTCAAGTCTTCACATAACATATTGGGTAAGTAATTTTAATCAAGAGCTCAATCGATTCTAAAAATATTCAATAGTGACCGCACTAATGTCAGTTGAGTTTCCGTTTTGTTTTTTGGCTGTCCACCCAGATTGGGTCCACGACGCAATGTAGGGTCCAACTAGCTGAGAATCGCTGCACGAAACAGATGGCTGATAGAAGCACGGACACCTGCAATGCACTTTCATATTTACACAGCAGTGATGTAGAAATGCCGCATCCAAACAAGATGTTTCTATGAAAGTACTAACATTGATTTGAAGAAGAAACAAATGTTTTCCAGCCTCTTTTTAAACTGCCTGATGTGACAATTTTGTGGGCTCGCTCCGTAAAAACAGTAAATGGATTTTAAGAACAAAATACATTAGTTTTCCCTTCACCCTAGTGAATTGATTCTCACTACAGTAGATGTCCATTAAGAGATTAAAAACCCAAGATCAATTTGGAAAGAACGAGAATAACTACATTTCCGGAAGGACATTCTCAATTATTGTTGGAGGTGGAAAACGGTGCTTATAAAATATCATTACAAAACCCTGCCAGTTGAAAAAATGAAGTACGAGCATGACTGTGAGGGTTGTCCAGATGTGGACTAATTCCCTAATGGGGGTTTTACTCCACAATAGTCAAAAGCAGGCTGGCGAGCGCACACATACGCGTCACTGTAAGGTATCCCGGTGTTCCATTCTCTCGCGTTCTTTCCGTCCATTCTCATTAATAAAAGCAGCGGCGTGTGGCTGTGCCGGCAGATGAGCAGACAAGACAGATGGGTAATGAAAGGAAAAGATGGTATTGGTCTACGATAGCTTTTACAAATGTATTGTCATTCGGTTTTACTTACAGTAGGTTACTCTCATTTTGTCTCGACATGCATCACAATCACACAAAACGTCATTAAATTGTGCACCAAGGCCAAGAGAATTTATTTAGTCAATGTCAAAGGGTATCAAATGTTGATTAGGGACAGGAATGGGCATTTAACTATTTTTATTGGGTCAAGTACTTCGCATGCATATATTGTTGGGTTTCTTTTTTTTCCCCCCTTTTCGAGACAGCATCTCCTCTGCTTTAGTAGCAGCTGATCAGTGACTCTATTCATTCAGGGTCAATTTAAGGTAGTGTGCTCCACGAAGCCATTTCATTAGAGACTTCCTGTCTTTCTCTCTGGCTCTCGGGAGAAAATGAAGGGACTGAGAAACAGACAGGAAGGCCGATTGTGGGGGGGGGGGGACTTGCACTGAATTCTATAGTAGTAAAGAGTATTAAAAGCCTAGAATGATGTGGTGTGAATTAGGTCTGTGCAATTAATAGAAATTCAATTACGATTTCGATTATTACCCTCCACGATTACAAAATAGGCATAATTGTACAAAAACTTAATACTAGGAGGCTTGAAACGACATTTCTGCCTGGGTTAGCCGCTGAAATAGTCGTAATCAAGCTAACGGCAGTACGCATGACAGTACCCAAGGCTGTGAGAAACCAAATTTCAAAATAAACCTTACCTTACCAAGTAGTATGTGCAACTCAATGCATTGTAGCACTTTTATTTGGAAGTTGTTACCGGAAGCATGTCATCGCTTGATACTAGGGGACTGAAGATGTGCTACTCTATTTGGAGTTTGTAAACAACGGCAATATAAATGCACCAAACTGTTGGGACGGACGTCAGTAACACAACTTAGTCCTGAAGTCACGTTCAAGCTCAAGGTAAGAGCGCTAACGCATAATTATGCTGACGTTGTATCGTACGGCGCCTGTTGCCAGCGTTTAGCGGCGACTGCTAGCTAAGAGCGAGCTAACAGCAGCAAGCTAGCCACGCTAGCAAGCAGTGGTAAAGTGCTCCACCCGTCTGATTACTTTTCAAAGACGCAAACACTACAGCCCGTAGACAGCTGGGGTAGGCTCCAATTATTAGACAGTATGCCCCGTAACTAGCGGGCATGTTTTTAGCCTAGCTGCTAGCTAGTGCTGCGTCTTGTGCAACATTTTTAAAAATAACCTGAATTTCCTAGCCTCAAACGTAACTCACAATAATCGTTTTGAATAATTGTGATTTGAATTATTACCAAAATAATCATTATTTTTTCCATAATCGAGCAGCCCTAGTGTGAATATAATTTGTTTTTAATAGTTATATTTACACCTCTTTTTTTTTTTTTTTTTTAAACAGCCAAAAGATCAGATTACCACAACCTTTGTCACTAGCAAGTGTGCAACCAAACAATTGAATGCAAAAAAAAGGTTAAAAATCATCCTCGATCCTTTAACAATGAACGCAATCTTGGAAGAGAGCAACATTTGCCAGGCAAATAGCACTTATGATCCTCGAGTGTGTGTTTGTGGGTACAAAGGAAGCATCAAATTGCAAATGTGCACGGGACAATGGAGGGAAAAGGGAGTCAGGAAGAGATTCAGCTTCATTCAACTTTTCCCCTTGGGATTGGTCACCATGGCTACGGCAGCATTTTTTTTTTTCAGCTGAGCATAACACAAAGAGAGAGGGCGCTGAGATACTGTCATACATTTCAGCATATTAATAAGACACAGGCCTCAAATAGGCTTTCGAAAATAAATATTCAGGCCGGCGCATCGGTGACTTAACCAGGCGATACCTGACCGGCGACTGAAAACACGCGAGGCGGCAGTCAAACCGGTGACCCGCAGCATGCTTTGTGACCTCTAATGGAGAGGGATGAGAACAAACGGTATCAAGCGACGATATCGTCTCATCTTACAACACAATAAGGCTTCATCTATATTTTAAAAGCTATGGAAAAGCTGACAATACGCTGTCCTCATCCAAGAATGGCGAATGCCCGACTTAATGGGAAAACGGGGCTTCAGAACGGCATCGCTTTTCCATGCGAACGACAGAAGGCAGCGGAACTGACCTTGCGAAACAGAAGGATGGACATCGCAGTTATATTACGAGTGCGTTGGGCGAGATTAATTTCATATGTGTGCATTTTATTTCATGAAAACGTGGCCATGTTTGCTTGCAGTGGTACGAAAGTAATGATTTTGATTGGCATTGACGGTAAAAGTGAAGTACTGAAGACAGATTATTTTACATTTAGATCTGTTGTAAAATTATTCTTTCTATAAGCAGTTACTATAAAAGACTTGTGGCAGAATATCAAGGTGTCTAAAAACACTGCATCCATGTAAAAATGGCAGAAAAGTCTCAGCTGACTTGACTAATGTATGTCAAGTGAAAGTGTTGTTTACCATAAAACAAAACATACTATTAAGCAGAAATGGCGAGAAATTGGCACACAACAATGTAGAGTGTTCACAATAGCATCTACTGGAATAATTATTGTCATTAAAAGATAACACGTCCACATAATGTATAAAAACGTTCTATTTTAAATATTGCCATGGCCCCAAAACTGTATTTATATGGGTTTTTATTTTATTTTTATGCTAGAGCATACAGGAGGCTTTGATGCAGCCTCTGACCTGAAGAGGTCGCTTAAAGCAATGGTAGTTATTGCGAAAAATGGCTGGCAGGTGGCAGCAGAGTATAAGAGATCCACCAGGGCCATCTTGCAACAAAGTTGTTAATATTTATGAATAATGATGAAACAGCTATATTCTCATATCAACTGATGCAAAACGAAAACAGATAAAAATATACATTTTTTCTTGATGAAAGAAGAGACTCTAATCTTTCTTTTGGTAGTTTCCATGTTTTTGTAGCAATAGAACACAATATTCTGTGGGCTTTTCAAACTCAGTCCAAACCCAGTAAACCGGCAAAGGTGGGTTGCTTCAGTGAAAGTGGCTGTGAGTGAATGAGTTAATACCTTGCCTTGAATGCAACTTGTTTACATCACAGTCAGCCTCAAGGCCCGACATTAAACGCACAGGAGAGACCGTTTACGTACCGTGATAGGTGCTGCTGTTTTGGTAAGCAACAAAGTTCAAATAGTCTCAGCAGTGAACTCTTAAATGTATGCATGCGTTTACTTTACACCCACGGATAATTACAGATAATGGCAGTTGTTAAGGGAGGTGTCTACATGAGGGAGGAGCTTATTTGTCTTAAGTGGATAATGAGGGGTAATTGCGACATGCCGTCTGTTACAGGGATGGACACTTTTCGTTAACCCCTCATCCCTTTTTAAGGGAAGGCACTTATTTAGGATGATGTTGTACTTTGTGATTAATTGAGACCTGGTGTCTATTAAAATTAGATTTGAGGACAGTTATGCTCTATTTAGAGTATTTTTTTTTTTCCATCAAGTGTGAAAATATGCGGGTTAAAGTTGTGTTCGGCACAGTAAATAGATGTAGGTTTCTCTGCAATATCTGGAACAATATTTGCAAGAAGTCAAGCAGACTTTAATGATGATGAATTATTTATAGAATTTTAAGGGTTATGTGTGTGCGCGTATTTGTGTCTATCGAAGGAGCGATGCTCACTGCCGCGCTCTCCGGCAAAGTCACAGCTTTTTCAAGGACACTGCGGCGAAGGGGATGGAAAGACAGAAAAGACATGACAAAGAAGAAGAGGAAGTATAAAGTAAAGTGCAGAGATAAAAGGCATTTAGTGAAAGATGGCCATTAATTATTGTGAAGACAAGAAGAGGGTGAGGAAAAAGCAGTACAAACCAAGAGCGGCACGAAACGTACGTACGTACGCAACTCAAATGTGAAACTACATTTCTTTTCAGTGTGCTTTATACTAGCAAGGGTTCGTATTGACTCGTGCTGTCACTCGCGACTATTTTTAGAATTGATGAATCGACTAATTCGGACTCATTTTAATATCGCATTAAAGTGCATAAAAAAAAATAAATAAATAAAAATCCCCCTGATAACTTTATTAACCAGTGATTGATGTTTATTTCGTACTTCATATTTGTATAGTGTTCAAAAAAATAAAAATAAAAAATAAATTATAGAGGATCGATGTTGCCAATTCGGTCATTGTTTTCTAAAGTAAAAACAGATGTTTCCAAATTATTATTGATTAAACATAGAAGAAAATCAGTCGTCTTTCATTAACGACTACAGAAATCAACAAACAATTATGGTAACTGTTGATATGCTGCAAACAGAGGATTTGGACAATTTTAAATTTAAATAAATAAAAAAATGACTCCAAATGATTACTCCATTCTTAAAGTAGCTGGCGATGAATTTGATTATTGATTACTTGTCAACTAATTAATTAATAAATTTTGGCAGGCCTAGTATTTACAGTAATCGAGTTCTTACATTTATTGTTGGGTAATTGAGACTGGCAGTTTTTTTTTATTTTTTGTGCCAAATATGATTCCTTATAAATGTAATGTTTGTTAAAATACACAAATGCAAAAAAATAAAAATAAAAAAAATAAATAAAAAAAATAAAAAAAGGCATAATAAAAATCGCCCAGCAGAGAAGTGGAATGAATTTGAGAAGTTAGTTATTTTGACATTTATAGGACTAGGAATGAGCATACTAGTTATGAATTGATTAATCTGCAAAAGAAATCATCCACAAAATTCAAAAGTGGCTCCAAAGTCATTGATTAGAAAAACTGCTTCTCAAAGAAAAAAAAGAGGAAAAAAAAGAAGAAAAAAGAAAATGTGTCGTTTAATGGCGTGATGAGTTATGGTAACTCGATATATGTACGTAGCATTCCCCATGCTATAAATAAATCCTAATTAGATTGTGCCATCCAAACAAGACTGAAGAGTACAGCTGAGTAAAAACGCATCTTAAAGTACAACTGAGCAGCAGCAGCAGCAGCAGCCGCCATGGCCCACATATGAACGGAGCAATGCAGCGTCTGGCTCACTACGAGCACGGATCCACTAAACCTCTGCAGTAATCAATTATTTACACCTAAACACGCACACGCAGACCAACAAACACCCCCACTGAGATGCGAGTGGGGAAGGTTGCCGGGTGAGCACCATGAAAGCTACTTTACATCTACAACTGGTTTACCGTAACATGGCGAAAATGAAAAGGACCCTATAGTGATAAGCCAATTTACAAAAACTTCAAATATATCCTTAAACTCATATGCCAGAAAGAAATCGGGTCATCAATTGTGGCTACGTACGATACTGATGACTTTTCTCGCTGTTGTTAACAATAACTTCAACATTTATTCATGTACAGGTCGCCGGGCATTCAAACATACAGCATAATATGTATTAATCATGTACACTGCTGCTCTAATTCTGTTTAGACTCACTGATGTTTTAAACGTGTACATTCGATACATTTGGGAATTTTTGATCAATTGATATGACTATTCCGTGGCGCCAACTATTCACTAATAAAATAATTAATGCTGTGCAAGTTATTTGGGAGGTTCAACATGGTTGAAACCTCAAAGCGAGGCAGCTTAGAGATCACAGTGAAGAAGACAGAAGATCTTTGTCGGCGTCCAAATTTCACACCTAGGTGAAGACTTCGTGTACTTGCGACTGCGTGTGTGGAAAAAAACAAGTTCTCGACGCTTGACTTCTCCCGCAAGCTGTCAATCTCAAATTTGCTGGCCACACATATTATTCTCTATTAGCAGAGTTTTAGCATATCATTGCTAAAAGCCTGAGGATAACATCCCCAGAGTAATTCTCTCCGGATACCTTCCACTTGAACTTTGGATTTAAATCAGAAACGCAAGAGCAAACAGGCACACTTGCACTCAGTTGGTGGATCTTGGACTCGGCAGTGGCGAGAAACAACCTCCCACAACAGGGCAAGTCTTGTTTTCTTGATGGTTGGGAATTTAAAAGAGGCACTAAGAGGCCCCTAGGTACGTAGAAAATATTTGATACAATACAAAGGACAATTGATTTGATTCATGATTATCTTCCTCACCTCTTACTGTCCTCCAATCTGGACCACGTTCCCTCAGGAGTCAGGTTCAAGGTCTGATATCTAAGGGAAAAACAAACGGCAATATTATGAATCACATAGAAAGGATAGAACTCCAACATTTCCATTCCCGCCTTCCCCGTAAACACATTACAGGGTACAAGAGGTCATTGTCATAAGTTAAAACCCTTTCAACTTTATAAGATGACAATTGTCATTGGTCAGTGCACTAGTCACAAATTTCATCATGCACTTTGTACAATAAATCACTCATGATGGGCATGCTAGCAAAAATGTAATATTTTTATTTGTCTAAGACTTACATCAATTAATAGGGCTTAACCGATTAATCGGCTGCCGATTATAATCAGCTGATTATTCCCCTTCAAACATCGGCCAAAACAATAGGCCAATTTGGCCAAAAGGCAGATTGTTTTCCCTTTAAAATGCTATACTGTATTCGAAGAAGACCGAATTTTACAACACTGTCAAAGTACCCTGAATGCACCGTTTTGCTTGTATAGCAATAGGGTATATGCCACGGAAGAGGCGGGACTTCCGACTTCTGTGATTTTGCACTTGAGATTTGATTCCGGTCCGGGTTGCGAACGCGCAACCGAGGGGCACAAAGTCGGAAGCATAAGTATTGGGACGCAGTCCACACGTCGCAAACCGAACCGGATGAACTACTATGATTGGAAAATCGTGTGGCTTAATAATAATAATAATAATAATAATAATAATTAATAATAATATTATTATTAACATCAGTAGAAGAACAACTCTGGTTACAGTGTGACAGATGCCCAAACAACCGAACGCATTCAAACAGATCGACCCAACTGTATGATAGAAATGATAGAAAGCATTACCCACAGAGATTACAAGCAGTTACACACACACACCTCACAAATTGACAACCACGAGTGCAAGGAACGCGCACGCCTGCACGCACAAACATGAAACTCACGCTGCCAAGAGAGCAGGACAAATGCGCGTCCCTGTGGTGTGTTGTTTCAAGCACTCACACCTTGTTAAAAGGAGAATGTCTGAAGCGGGTGTTGGTTGGGCATAATGGACTTATTATTATGGCGAGTTAAACTGGTTTCTAGCCTTTAGTTGTGTTTAGTGCTGCAATATATAAACATTCTACCCTGGCAGTACTTTCATAAAACCTGGCTGTAACTGCTGATAGATTGATACTTGCTTTATATAACAAATTTAAGTGACACCCAATTTCTGCGGAGGTATAAAACACTGTACACAACTAGACGACTTTTGGCAAAGGCCGACCTGTCCTAATTTTAGCATTGCACCCTTGAGAAAGAAAAAGCAGCAGTGTTTTATTTGACAAATCTTCATCCTGATTTGTAATTCATTATTGATCAAGAGGAAAGGGAACTTGGCTGTCACGCAATGAAGCAATGCAGAATTTAAGGAGGAACTATAAAAATGCATCACTCATCGTGCACAAAACGCAAACTGGAGGACACTGGTCTTGTTTGAGTATTTTATAAACCAAATACTTTGGAAGCACCGAGCATTGTTTATTGTCATTCCAAGCTGAGGATTTCTTCCACCATATGCTGCCTGCTCATTAATGAAAACAGGCAAGCAAGCCATCGCACTCCTTGAGAGAAGCCTGATGACTCCATCTCTGAGTCGCTATACCTATTAGGGCTTAAATAGAGCGGCCAATTCATTTTCACACATTTCCATTGGCGTTTGTGTGTACTTTGAAGTCAAAGGGTACTCTATGTACACAGCCTTTTTCCATATACAGTGGATATAAGACGTCTACACACCCCTGTTCAAATTATAGATCCTATTCAGGGTTTTTTGCTTAAATACTAGGGGCCAAACGATTAATCGACTGCCGATTATAATCGTGCCCTTCAAACTTCTGCCAAAACAAATGGCCAATTGGGCCAAATGGCCGATTATTTGCCCCTTAACACGTTATAATCTAAGAAAACCGAAATTTCCGACGTTGTGAAAGTACTCTTGACTGCACCATTTTGCTTGCGCAACATTAGCAACTAGCAAGTGT
The DNA here is from genome assembly GCF_051991245.1 of Festucalex cinctus. Classification (NCBI taxonomy): domain Eukaryota; kingdom Metazoa; phylum Chordata; class Actinopteri; order Syngnathiformes; family Syngnathidae; genus Festucalex; species Festucalex cinctus. Next base: position 22,325,874 of record NC_135425.1, read on the forward strand.
GTAGCGTATGTTATTCTGTTGTCTTTTAATGACATCACAGTTGGATTTAACGATAAAACTAAACACACAATAAGAACAACATACACTGTATATTAATATACAAAACATGCTTCGTTTTTAAAACATCGCTAGGCTAGCGCTAATGCTAACAGCAAAGGGAGGATCCCATTCAAATGCTAACCGGAAGTTAGCATCGACTTCGGGAGTGTTTTTTCTCCAAATAACGAATAGTCACACACAAATACTGTGGGAACAGATAACCACCGGTAAGATAAACAATACGCAAAGGCACAAATTCTTCCCAATGTGTGGGGGAAAAAAAACAACGTTATTTTATTAATCGAACTCAATCGTAACTTTCTTCTGTACTCACTTTAAGTGTGTAGACCATGGTTGCACGGCACCACACTGCACCCAAGAGAGATGATATCATATGAATGAGAGATTATATCATATTGCGTATAAAACAGATTAATTTATTTGAACCAATGTTAGTTTCATTCCCTAAATAAAATACAAATAAAAAAAAAATATCCATACACAGTAAGAGTAATTATGATGTGGTAGCGCCCTTATCCTCATTTCAATCATGTAAAATTTACATGCAAGAGTAACTCTGATAATCTGTTATTAAATTAGAGTATGTGGAATACACAGGTTAAAAAATGTTTACACAAATAAGAATCGCTGTGAAAGATGTTGGGGAAAAAGTAGTGAGGCGTCCGGGGCTTTCCACTATGAGATTGTTGTTCTTCATTTGTGTCAGGAAGCTTTGTTCCGCTTCCTCCCACTCAAGCAATCTGCATCTAGACTGCTATAACACATGTGCTGCAGTTTTGGGCTTTCTTCCAAATTTAAAAGCGTGTTTGTGATTTATTTTATTGTTGTTTTTTCCCCCCCCTGGCATGTGGCTGTCTATCACCAGAAGACGAGCTTGGAAAGTTCCTTTTCCGTGTTATTCCTATTCCCATTGCTGTGGAGTGCTGTCGACCCATCAACAAAAGTGTGCGTCTCCACCCACCGCGGCTGGCCCTCCAATTGCAAGGGTGCCAAGAGTATTGCACATATCAGTTACCAAAGAACCAACCAGCTGATGGGTGCGACACTTAAGCTGGGACTCTAAAATCGGACATGGCTCTCACCGCTCCACACAAACGAATCAGTCGTCAGCGAGCCCCAGTTGAGATTTGCCAATTACAAAGACATCACTGTTTGCGAACCCACCGGTGTTGGCACCTGCACAAAAAAGGTGTGGGCCAATTAAATGGGGATACATTCATGAACGGTGAACTTCAATAAGACCTCTGTCCTAAATGTATCAAGTTGTATGTACCCATATAGGCTTCGTACTTAACAAATCTGAACCTAGCCCAATCATTTCGCCTCATTCACGGTTGCCATAGTTACAGCCTTCACTTTGGGAAGGGTGAGACTTTACCACAGTGTCAGCATGCGTGCGCGTGTGCTGTGCCGGGGTGGGGGGGGTGCCCTCACACTTCCTATCTGTCAAGCTTATATTCACACAGCTATTTGATGCCTCAGACAGCAGGGTGACAGATACCAGAGAATGGAGGCCTGAGACAAAATAAAGTGTCATCCCATTCAACACCAACAGCCTGACTTCTTTTGCTGGGCAAAGGCATGCACAGTTCTCATTTTCAATCAGCAAATCGGGACTACAGTACAGTATATGCATGTGTGCATAGTTACCAGGATCACATCAAATTTTGATCAAATTTAATCCATATGGATTGCTTCATGAATCCAAAGAATAATATTACAAGTAATTTTGGAAATGCTCCAAAAAGCATTCTGGATGTGGGAACTTGTTGCCACCCTTAAGGAAGATACATTTAATCCCTTTTTGTTGTTAGAATTAACAAACCGTGTTTTCAGTATTTGTAAAGGCTTCAGCATATGAAATGTGCATGTTTACACTTATGCTAACACTTGTGCATTTTTTTTTTAATTTTCATGAAAATGCTAAAATGAAACTGAATGGAAATGCTAGAAATTAAAAAAAATGTGTAAACGGGTTTTGCGGAATAAACGCTGACAAGACCGGATACATGTCGCATGTTTTAACCGTATATTATGTCAATCATACGTTTGTAGTCACAAACCAATGGCGGACGTCGGACAATAAAGTGAGGTATGTTTGGGGGGAAGACGAAACAGAAATCATTTTGGAATGAATTAAAGAAGCGAATATTAATGCCATTTTAGATGGAAAAAAACAAATAAATGGTTTATCAAGAATTACAAAAGCAAACTCATATGACATCGCACAGCGCAGTCACTTCCTGTTCTTCTTCTTCTTCTTTTAAATTACTGGTGGGGATCACATCTCTATGGTGTATACCACCACCGACAGTGGCGGAGTCCCCTCTCAATATTCCCAAAAGAAGAACAGATGGAAAAGTTGCATGTCCGTTTTGCGCATTTTCAGTAATTTCGCTTAAAAAATTCGAAACAATTGTGATGGAATGGAAACCCCACTAATGAACATACAATCTCTTCAACACAATCAACCAAATTATTAATTGATTTATGCTTGTAAGGCAAGACGAGACACGCAATCAAAATGCTTCACACAGAGTATACAATCTGAAAATTAGAGGGGGGAAAAGGGCAAATAAAAGCCACAAGAGATAAAAACAAAGACATTAAGGTTAAAGTTTGAGAAAATATAACACTTAAAAAGTGATAGTCTCTAATGTATTTTGATCGAAAGCATTAGGAGCTTTATAAATGAACACTATCTTGAAGTCTATTCGCTGAGAGAATGAGAAGCGTTTCTTTTTGTTAATTCAGGTCTGAATCCATAGCGCATTTGATGTGCACAATGCCAACCTGCTCACGCCTCAAGTCTTAGCATCCCATTATGAGCACAATGAATGCAAAAATATGCTTCTTCAAAAGCAGCCTGTCGATAAGCCGCGCACACGTGACAGGAGATAACTTCCGGATCCGGGACGCAAGTTGATTTCACAATCACAGTGTGACATATTTTCAGAATAGATATCTATGAGATTCATATCTCATGAACTCTCCATGATACATAAATTAGGGCCACCCTCAGACTTCTTCGAATCATGCCTCTGGTGGTCGCGTACGAATTTCTAAATTACGCACGGTGGGTGTGTCAGAAGCCGAGATGGCAGAAAGTGTGCATGAAATTGACGAACGGGAGAATATACCCTTTAGAGGACGATCCCCTTCCTCTCTCGACACGTGCACACTATCAGGCAGATGACCAAAAAAAAACAAAAAAAAAACGATATAAACACTTAAGGATCAACGTATCAGTAAAACTCCCACCACCTGCCCGGCAGCAGACAAATATAAACGCGGTTCGCTCTTACGTTGCTATTTCTTAATCTCCCCGAATCGCTCGGCTTCTGCCTGCATTCTTGCTCTCTGCAGTCAGGCCATCCATCATCATTAGGAGGTGAATAGACGACCTGTCGACACCTGCAACTACACTCTCTCTCCCTTCTCAGGAGAGGAGAGGGAAGGGAACGTTTTAAATAAAAAAAAAATATACAAAAAAAAAAGGCACTCTTTAAAGGTTTTGCTGCTAGAATAGAAATGATGAATGATCAATACAGTGACCTATAGTGTATTGACTTGCGGCACACCAGAGGGTAATATCTTAATGTGTCTCAATTGATACACAGCAAATTAGAGAATCTTAAATCAATTCGACAGTTGTCCTGCACATCCACACTTGGAAGTAATCAATCTATCGCACAGATCTATGGAAGTCATGCACTTTAACAAGTAAAGATTAATCACTTCTTCAAATCGTTCGGACTCTCCATACTAGCAGGTGGCAGCAGTCTGGACGGCATGGCTAAAGCCTTCAAAAGGGGAATTTGGAATTTGGCGAGAATTTTCAGGAAAAAATGTGCCAGTAAAGTAACATCTGGTAGCACAAAGTAGCAACAGCAAGACCTCAGCATATCTCTCAAGACGAAATACTGTGATAAGAACATATAAGCCCCAGAAGGTACAATTCAGAATGTCAGTACAAGCTCCAAAGTTAACGCTGTGAAAAAGTGAAATGCATGTTTTAGTTTTCTATTGAAAACAGGTTCTCATTTGCAATAGCTCATCCTGTTGCCGTTGTAGGTGACTTGCCTTCTATGCAATGATCTCATTTCCTCTTCCGCATTTGCATCCATCCATTCCTTTGATTCGTTTTGTGTTTTCCTTTAACATTGCTGAACTTATTTTACACTTGGAAGATGATTAAAATGTACAAATGACTTACAGGTGTTGACTGTTTGTTAAGATCCAGCATTTTCCAGCAAAATTGTGTTTTGTTGGACGCACTAATTAGCATTAGCCTGTGATAAGCGGCACATTTGACTATCTCCATCCATCTATCCATTTTCGATACTGCTTATCCTGTTCAGGGTTGCGGATAGCTGGAGCCTATCCCAGCTGATTTCAGGAAAAACCATTCACTCTCATAATCACAAAGTCACTGAATAGGAAGTAAACCAATGTAGTCAAAACAGGTCTTCTTATGCACTAAATTAGTTGATCAACAAATCAGTGATTTCTAATCAAATTGCTGGAAAAAAACAAAACAAAAAAAAAACCTGCAAAACAAGCAACTTGCCATTATTTTTAGTCTCTTCTGATGCAGTTTACTCAACTGAAAAACAATTCCAGCAATAATCCTCGATTCAAATGACAAGTCAACTGAATACAAATCAGCCATCCATTCATTTATGGTCTGCTTTTATGTTTTGCTTGGTTGAGCATTTGTAATTTACAACATATTGAGCTACCAACGGGGGCAAGGAGCTGGTGAATCTTGAAAGAAGGTGGGCTTGAAGCCAACAGAGAAAGTTTAAAAGGATGTGAACAGCTCAGATGGAAGATAAAGAGCAAAGGGAAGCAGAGAGACGGGAGGAGGACGAGCAGAGGACAAAGTATTGTCTCCTGTTAATATGTAAAAATAACTCTGCTGCTGCCTGCTGGAGGAGCTAACTGGGTCACACAATTCCCACGGAGAGAGAGAGGGAGGAAAGCGGCATCGCATTGATTTTGTCTGTGCCATCAACGTAAAACACGTCAGTCTCCCACAACATGAGAAGCTGAGAGGCGGCACACTGCCATTAAATGTTCAGCTTCAGACATCTTGCAATTCCAGTTGTTTATTAACCAGCCATCTAATTGCGCCTTCCTCAATTTCTAGTAGCTTTGTTTTTCACCGCCCTCATATCAGCTTGCTCGTCTTTCTTTTGCGCTGCTCCCTTTTTTTCCTCGTCTAAAAACAAATCCCGCACAACATATTCTAAACTTGCTGTGGTAGGGAAAGGCACAACCACATTTAGCATATTTGGGCGGGATTGGCACTTCATGGTTCAAGTGACAAAATTCAGTTCATTTTTTTTTTCCCTTGCTCTCAAGAGCTACAATTAAAAAAATCCCTAGATCGGACTCAAACAAAAAATAAAAAATAAATGCCATATACAAGAGTTATGTAGTCGTACAGCACAAACGCCAAGACTGAATGTTATAACCTGACAATGTGAGCTTGATGTCATGAAAATACAGATTGGTGACATTTATAACAACAACAACAACAACAATAATAATAATAATTATTATTATTAGGGGTGTGAATTGCCTAGTACCTGACGATTCGATTCGTATCACGATTCACAGGTCACGATTCGATTCGATACCGATTAATCCCGATACGAATTTATAAGTCGATTGTTGCGATTTTTTTTCATTCAAATTTAGAAAATACTAATCAGTAAGCTTGTAGAGTGTAAGATTTATATGAAAATGTATTATTTATTTATCAGAAATTTCAGTCTTATAGAGGTTGTAATCTGTTTCATGTTTGAACAGCATTAAAATAAAATATTAAGGCTTAATGTTCCGTTCATATAACATTCTTCCATGCTCAAGGTGTGAATCCTAAAAAAAAAAAAAAAATCGATTCTGCCGATTATTGAATCGATTCGAGAATCGCACGATGTAGTATCGCGATATATCGCCGAATCGATTTTTTTTTTTAACACCCCTAATTATTATTATTATTAGTTATACAAATACAAAGTAAGACATAACCTCCAATCACTGGTTAATAAACTGTAATCAAGTAAAAAATGCTTTTGCAATACATTTTAATGCAAAATTAAAATGAATCCGATTAGTCGATTGAATAATCGATAGATTAATCAATTCTAAAAATATTCGATAGTGACAACACGAATGAACATGTTGAAAGTCTACACATTTAAATGAGGTCCATTTTGTGTATTTCATGTGATCCATGAAAACAAAAACACGCCATATCCAATATGTGTAAATTGACAGTAAATTTAGGGGTGTGCTCAAAAAATCGATATGGCAATATATCGTTGCGGGCCTCATTTACAATACACGTATCGATAAGCATGTGTCAGAATCGATATTGCTCGTTAACTTTAAATAGGCAGTTATCGTTTGCCTTTGCAGCTTGCATTGTACCTAAAAGATAAAAACAAGCAGCGTCTTTGAAGTTAATTGCCTTCAATTAATGCAAAAAATAGCTCACCAGTGATTGGACACTGTGTCTTGCTAAGAAAAATGAAAGCAGAGGAAGAATATCAACATTTATTTACTTATAAACTTAATGCACAATGATCGGTTTCAAGCTCCCAAACCGCGCCGCCGTGTGGACGAACTGCCCAAACGGGAAGAAACTTGTGCGCATACATTGAAATTGGCTTTCGTGTGGACGGGGCCTCAGTTACAGTATATAATACAAAAGATTACCTTGATGTAAACTATAGGAATAGACCGATTATCGGCTCGGCCGATTATCGGCGCCGATATTCAGCATTTTGAGAAATATCGGCATCGGCCATTTTGAAGAATCATATGGCCGATAATAGATCCATTTTTTTTTTTTTAAGTATTAACTTCAGGGAACTAATTTAAATGTAAATTTAAAAAAAAAAAAAAAAAAAAAAAAAGTTTGATTTTCATTTTTTTCGACCCTGGGAACTCTCTGCACCTTCTGTTTTTGATTGAAATTAAAACTAAGATTAGTAAAAAATTAATACTTTGGATATTTTGACATTTTGGAAGACTTTTGTGTAGAAAATAATTCTTTGTTTTTATTTAACTTTTGAAAACATGCTACCGCGCCTGGGAGATCCCACAACTTGACTATTGACTAAGATTTTGGGAGAAAAAAAAAACAAAAAAAAACGTAAAAATATTTTACTAACCCTAAAAGTTGCTCAATAAACGTATGCTTTAAAATTTTAAAAAAATAAAAAAAAAGAAAAGATAAGAGCTGGAGTTTGTATTTTTTCCAAATTTTGATGTCCCTTTTTAGTGAAATTGAATATCGGCTCCAAATATCGGTTATCGGCATCCTTCACTACTAATAATTGGTATCGGTATCGGGCCCGAAAAAACCTTATCGGTCTCTCTCTAGTAAACTACCGACATGATAAACAAACACGGTTAACAAAAATAAGCACGCTCATAATTCTGATACAGTTGTGTGTCTGAGGAGTTGTTTCCTGTTATGCCAGCCAGCAAAGCAGTAATAAGGTGAACTCATAAACCATGAAAAAGGTGCTGGTCAGCAATTCTGTGCAGTAATTAAAATGTTAGGCTATAAACTGCTGTGAGTTAGCAACTCGTTTGGCAAGCTCTTTTAGCGTGCGTGTTACAGACATATAGAAGACGTATTCATCAACCGAGTCTAAATATAAACAGCCGTCTCCGTCTGGCATCACGATACTGTAATTGAGATCTCTCTTACTAATTCATAATCCCTTTTATACAAAGATCCTCAGAGTTTTCAATGGGAAACCATTCACCGTGACACACTACTAATATTTAAAAGTGTTGTCAAAGTGGCTCAAACTACTGTTATTTAAGATGAATCAGAGCTTGAAAGCAATACAAGCCGGCGCGCTAAATGGATTAACCTGAAGTGCTGCTCTGGAATTGGCAGTGTTGCCTCCTCGCTGGCTGACAAGTGCCACCAGAAATAGCCGGGCTGCCTGAGCTGACCTCGACGTACAGCACGGCCACGCAAGCCGCGTTTTGCTTGAGCTGCGGGTCTCGATGCTAAAAAAGTGAGAAGGGAGGAATGTGCTGTACAAAATATGCATAAACGTTTCATGATAATGTAGTTATTAATGCCAACCTTGACTTCACTATCCACATTTTGAAGTGTATTTAAACAAAATGTATCGTTAATATATCACATTTTGCTCTTGCAGATGAGAAATGAGTGCAGTAGTACTCGTGTTCTTTTTCCGTTGGTGCACTGCTCACTATTACCAAGAGACTCGTGACAGCTCGTACATCTTGACACATTAGCATGCGCATAAACCTGACATCCTGGCTATAATTTAGCCAGTTTAATGATGGCGAAAAGGATTTCACAGCATCAAAAAGGTAACACACACGCGAATATTCTACAATAAATAAAACAATGGTTAGTGGTGAGGTCCTCGCTTACAATTTAAATAGAGAATAGCCTCAATTTGCTAATACCGATTATCATGTTAAATTCCAAACGCTGGAAGTTCAGCAAAAGGATAAGCCGAATATGGATGCACCTGCCAATTCAATACTGATTTGTTTTTCATGAGCCTTTAATGTTATTTAGAGGATTACTTTTAAGCTCCATTGCAGGTAACGTTAAAATGATTTTTGGCATCCTCCGGCAGGCAGGTCATAAACGGCGCGCTTTCTGCAGTCTTAAGGGCGCACAGCTCAGTTGAAATGAGGACTTATTGGTGAGCATCTCCCCTCCTGCACCATTGTTTTTCCTGCTTATATTGTAGTATGTGTACAGGTTCCACATATACAACATACTCTGGATAAATTAAAGTGGAATATTGCCGACAGAGGGGACAGTGTATTTTTCGCCACATTGAAAAACGTAAACTACACCCTGGATTGGTCTTAAGGACATACAGAGTTGGGTCCAGTCACAATTACGTTCTAATAATCACTGAGTGGGGAATCAATGCCAGACGAGCAAACACTGCACAACAAAGTACATAGGGCTGCAAACTAAGGTATTATTTTGTCCACCATCCTTACATTCTACTGTAGTATCTGTGACATTGAGTGTATATGGCTTTAAAGAGTGGGGTATAGCCTGGTAAGTGTTGCGGGTATCAGCCAATAAGAGTGTTAAGACGGCAGGCTATTAACTGGTTAATAACCAGTTAGCTATTCTGCATGAGTAGCCATCAGCAGCTTATGTATAAATGTGTTTATTAGTTGTTTTTCTTACTGTTTGTTCCATAAAGTGAAATAATGTGAAATAAAAACACCTAAATACAAAATTAAAATGAATTCAAGTAGTCGATTAATCAATTAAATAATTCTAAAAATATTCGATAGTGATATTATTGGTTTATAAAAAAAAAAATGTTCCCTCTCAAACCACATACAAGGCGATGTCATTGCGATTGTCATCATACTGTAGCCTATGTTATTGCCCGTGTGTTGTCTCTTTTCTAACTGTCCCCACTGAAACCAAATAGCAGATGGTGTCGATGCTGTTGTCCTACTGATTTTTGTTCTCACACTTCTCTCACAACCACATATTTCGAGATTCTTATGGTTATTAAAAAGGTAGACACTCACTAGTTTTTCAGCACCATGGACAGCAAACACTGCTGACAATTGATGAAATTGACAAGAAAAAGCAATTACGACAGACACATCACGATGACAATACAACATTTGTTTGTTGAAGTAAATTAACAGTTGGGTCTTTCTTTACTTGCACACAGTTGTAAGGACAGGCTGCCGTTTTAAAGATTCCAGACACTCAACAAGCTCATTCGTGACATATCAGACCTCTTTTCAGCACATTTCAAAGCACTTAACAGACCATGTTTGTCCCAATGGCTGGGGGAACGACAGAGTTCATAGATTTTGCAATGTCCTGAACACCAGCGACGCAAGTGCAGACCACAGTGCTCGGATCTATTGAGATGGAGAACACAGGCGGGCGTTTGCAACGCTGGCAGACACCAATCAGCCTTGACGAAGTGTCAAGGCTCCGGATCAATGACTCATTTGTGAGTGAGCGAGCGAAGGCTTGCGACATCATGAAAACCCAGACACCAACAAAGCATTCGCATCAATGTGGTGCAGTGAAGCCTGGAATATGCTGAATTAAACTCCACAACTGTGTTTTTGCTTTTCCTCTTTTTGCGATGCCACGAGAAATGGGTGGCAGTTATTGATAATGGAAAAGTGTGAAAAGCTAAATATAAAACCATAAATGGACCTTACAGCCAACTGGCAGCTCAATGCAGTACAACTTTAATTATACTAGACTAAGTGCAATTTCTGGAGAAATTGCGTGGGAATGCTGAAAGGTGAACGCCAATAGCTGAATGCTTATGACGTAAATTGAAAGATAAATCATGTGAAAATTACAAAATTTTTAATTGAAAGAATTGAAAGATAAATGACTGAAAAGAAATGAGCAGTATCACAGAACTCGTCATGATGATCGGTTGTATGCATGGAAGTGGGCGTGGAAAACGGGACTTAGAAAAAGTTCAATGTTGATTCATTCATCGAAAATGAACGGGGAGAAATTTATATTTAACGTCAAATTGTGCAAGTACTCTAAGTAACGTGGAATAAGACGATATATACCCCGGAAGGCGTGAATTTTTAAGCAAAGTTGGAATTTGAACGGTGTAAATTGGAAATATTATGTGGGAGTTGTTTCTCTGCGGAAAAAAGTGAGAATAAAAATCCGAATAACATATGTGGGATGCTTTCGGTATTCCCACAATAACATAATAAAAATGACCAGAAAAGCTAGCCTACAAAAGCCCCCCCTCCTACAGATACACGAAGATCAAGGTTACAGGTTCCGTTCACCTCAAGTTAACTTTTCCGTTAAGAATATTAAAATGTTGCATTATATATTAAGTAACTTTATGTCATGACAGTAAGTTAATATTAGATTTGAATAAACATCCATCAAAAAAGGTTATTTGTTCTGCATTTGCTCAATAACAACAAATAAGGAGACAATGTGTTGACCTGTGGCCGGTCAACTCAAATGCAGAGAAGCCAAACAAGCAGCTGAGTGACAGCGGCCCGGGCGCGAGGCAGGCTGAAGCGGATGTGTGCGCTCAAGTGTGACGACGATATGGCTCCAAAAGATCTCTGGAGGAATACGGCAAAGCTTCAGCGCGAGCCTTGTTCGTCTCTATGGCCGCGAGCGTGCTCGGTTGCTTCCCCTGAGTTTTACTTCCTCCCCACAGCAAATAAAAACAGTGTGAGGGTACAGAATGTTTCTATATACTTAGGTTTATTTACGTTTTTTTTCTAAATAATTTCAGTCCATACATGTTATTTAAAATATATCTTTAACTCATTCCCTCCCACCCATTTTCACTGAAGCAACCCCTTTACTGGATTTTGACTGCTTTTGCGAGGCCCACAGAGTATTGTGTTCTATTACTATAAAACATGGAATCTACTAAAAGAAAAATTACCATCTCTTCTTTCATCAGGAAAAAAAAAAAAAAAAGTATATTTCTATCTGTTTTCGTTTTGGAGCAATTAGCATTAGAAGAGAGCTAAGTTTCATCACAAATCTGTTTAAAACAGTGGGGAAAAGAGTTTTTTTGCAACATGGCTCTGTTTGATCTCTTATACTCTGCTGCCACCGGCTGGCTATATTTTTAATAACTACCATTGCTTCAAGCGTTTTCTTCAGTTCAGAGGCTGCATCAAAGCCTTCTGTATGCTCTAGCATAAAAAAAAACAAAAAAAAACACCCAAAAAACGTATAAATACGTCTTTGGGAGCAAATGAGTTAATATTTACTTTCCAATGTTTCGACATCAACGGGATAATTTCCAGCCAATCCTGTAGCGTGACGTCATCGATTGATCGGCGACCCCGATCACATCCGGTACAGACACCGGTTCATACCACAAGTTGCGCCCATGATTCACGCAAAGGCTCATGGGACCCCGAAATAAGGTGGATACAAGCACTCAGCACAACCAATTGCTCGTCGTTACTAGCTCCTGTCTGGAAACAAAGCTCGCTTTAGGTTACTTCCTTACTTGCCTATGGTTCCACTTCCAGTTCATGCATTGTAACAATCAAAAGTCGAACATTTGACAAAAGCACATAACCAGGTTTAACATTTATGATAAACCGACTAAACGTGCCATGACTGTGTTCCGAGCAGATCGGGGAATGGAAAAATAAAATCACTCATAACACATCTCACACCACAAATAATCTCTCAGACATCCAATAACCAGGTGCTTGCTGACTTTGATCATAAAAGGAGGCAACATTCAGTCAATCCCCAAATATTAGTCACGGGTTCAGCAGATTTACATATTCATAGTTTGTTACTCCCCCCCCCCCCCCCAGATTTCCCCAGACTGGTGGAAAAGAGCAGTTGATTTTTCAGAGATCGATCGATCAATGGATGCCCCAAAATAAAGGAATCAATCGGTGCACACCTAGCATATATAAAATAGATTTTTTTCTTTTCTTTTGCTCCCACCCACCCAAATGCATTTGAACGGGTACCAATAATAAAAAATAAAATAAAAATAAAAATAAAATAAAATAAAAAAGTGCTGGTAAAACAACAAAACATTTCAAAAGAGATCTAAACACGACTTCATTGTTTTTGTCATTTGCTTTAGAAATACTCTAAAAGTGTTTCTGTCAGTCACTCCCCACTAACGTTCTCTTTCTCCACCAATGGAGAACACTAATAAAAAAATAAAAAAAATAAAAAAAATAAATAAAAATAAATAAATAAATAAATAAAATGAAACAAAATTGAGTTACACATTCTTTACTGAGCAGCAACTACTGGTATATATGAATACATTTTATTTGTAGAATAAATCATATATAATACAAGTGATGTTTTTTTTTCTAATCCATTTGTCCAAACCGCTTTGCCTAAATAGACACCTCGAACATTGCAGTCAAACAAATCTCTAGCGAGACAGCATACAGTTGTACAGAAGCACATATTTTTTCTACCTATGCCATCTCTGCCGATGCGTTCACGGCGCAGAGAGAACTGAATCCCATAAATCCTTCTTTATTAGATAAATGTCCTAATCAGATAAAGGCAACACACAGGGAACCTCGCCGATAATCTGCACGACCAATTATGGGGGTGATTCGCCACAGCTTAACATGAAAGCGGCAATTCATCTGCTGGCAACAGTCAAGAGGTCACAGCGGCAGAGAGCGAACATTACCTGTAGTCACACAAATGTCGGAATCGTTTCAAGTGCTGAATTTTCTCCAGTTTGCTTTTCAAATGACACTGAACGCAATGCCTTGCTCTGTGGCACTGCGACACCAGTACACATTTGTCAAACCATAACGGGATTCATACTGGCAAACATCCAGCTCAAGTCCCAACATGGTCCGCTTGCTTTAAGTCGCCTTGTCTTCCAGGAAGCCTGAATGAGGGTAAGCTATGATTTCCCTGCTCTAAGCTCTTTTCAACACAGCAGAGGAGGAAGTGAATGTGGTCGAATGTGACAAAAGGAAAAAAAAAAAACAGCGACACCACTCAGAGATAGGAGCCTGTTTAAATAGGTTATCGAGATGTGTATGCAGCGTGTGAGAAGCATGTGCAAGGAAGCAGCGACAGAGTGAGGCACAGCAGAAAAGTGATCGCACAGATTGGATCTCTGACAGTATATCCAACTGTCACAGTAAACAAATTCCTCCTTTCAACGGCTCGCGTCCCAATTGTGCTCCACTCCAGCCGCAGAAAGGCAGCATTTTGATTCATGCGACAATCATGTCAAGCTCAAGTTGAACCGTGGTTTAAAATATGAAATCAATAATTGCCAAACAGTGGAGATAATGAAAATATATTGACTTTTCGTCTCACGGCTAGACTGCCAACTTGAGAAGAAGGATGTTTTTAATAAAGTCAACTACATTCTATCTTCTAGATCTAACTTATAAAGCTGAGATTGTGATTTTACAGTGCCATCAACGTGTGCATTACATTAATTAATTCATGAAAGACCAGCTTAAGCATTGATAGTGTTATACTATATAATGAAACTTCAAAATAATGCCAAAAATGGTGACAAAACATGCGTTAAAAGTTGCATCAAATGATGAGTTAGATCTGCTGCTATTAGTCCAAATCTCCCGTCTGTTATATATTTTTATTTCCAAATAGTTCAAGAGACCACATAAATACAAGTACAATTCCAAAGTTTAATAATAAATCAGACAATGATGGCACAGCACTTTTTTTTCCCCCTCTCTCTTTCTTTCTTCCTCAATCAGGAATGCTTTGCGCTGGTTTAGGGGTACTTAGCTGAAAAAAATAAAAATAAAAAAATAAAAAATCACAGGGGGTACATCACTGACAAAAAGGTTGAGAACCCTAATTTCATGCAATTTAAATAAAAAAAAATGCTATACTAAGATACATTGGTCTTTCTTTAAAATTGTGTTTTGTTTTTCTTATTTCTTTCACTGATCAGAAGTACTGGTGGTGTCAGTACTTAGTATTATATACTACTATTGTTGAGTACTGGTATCGGTCTAGAAAAAAAGTGCTATTGAACATTCCTACATATAGCTATAATACTCTGCTACCATAATGCTAACACACAATGTGAAACATTTAGCATCGATGTTACTGTAACTGAAAGTTTTGACCAGCATTATCTTGTGTTTTTGGCCTATAAAAGAATGCTTTCAAACAAACCAACCTAAATAAGTGTTACTCATGTTTTTCTATGATCGCTCTAGCAAATCTAAGGCAAGATTTAGATGCCTTGATATACCGTCATTTTAAGGAAACACAATCAAGTTGAAGTTCATGGCGAGAGAAGTTTGCTTCAATGTTTTGAGTGGTGTGCAGGAAACCTTACATGGCCAACCTTCCACACTCCGTTGACTCTGTGCTTCCCTTGTCTATGTCATTGCTGGATTCCTCACTGAGGTGAAAGGAAACAGGAACTGCTGCAGTGGCAGTTGGGAGAAGAACAACCCCCCCCCCCCCCCCCCCCCCTTTCCCCCGTCCCCTTGAGTCTGGATGTGTTGATGGCTCCGTTCCTGAATCAAGTCGGAAAGATGTTTCCTGAGATGCTGGCATGACAAAACCTAGCTAGGATACTAGGATGTGCGTGCGCGAAGGGGGTGGCGGAGGTGTCAATTAACAGCATTCAACTGAAATAAGATCTGATCAGATGGAAGAATGAGCGCATGCGTTATTTGTCACGTTGAAAACAGCGTAAACAACACGGCGCGGTCGCGTCATCTACCCTTTGTTTAGCCTTTCCTGCTCGACGGCACCACTGGGACCCTCACCAACTGCCCGACGTGCTTCCCGGAGCCTTAGCGGGCCAGCTGCCGTGTCGGCCAATTAGGAAGGCTTTTACTATCGCCGCGGCCAATTGAATTAGCGCTACATTTTCCCCGCCAGATGAGATGGGGAGATGTGCTGCCGTGTGCTAAAAATTTGAGAGCCGCCGGGCAGACTCCGGTTTCGCTGACAGGCACCGGGCACCCGACACACTCCAACTGCAGAGGCGCTTCCAGTGAGCGTGCGTGATATCAGTCTCCGACATGCCAACCAGGGCATTGCATCAATTCATCCAAAACAGGAGTGAAACAGCTGATAAATCAATGTGTTTTGTTTTTTTTAATTCTCATCCAAGTATTTGTCCTGAACGCTGAAATCAGTCCGGCTCATGCCCATCACTGTGTTTGTGTTTCCACAATATGTCATGCCAATTCTATGTGTCCTTAATCTGGAGAGCTGGGCCGCGGTCAGTTCAGCTGAATAAATCCATCTTAAAATGCACCGCAACGACCCAATATGATCACGGTTCAATGCCATTAAAAAAAACAAAACAAACAAATATGACCTTATGTAGCACAGAAGACATATTAGTGCTGATCAATTATGCGGAGTTGTTGGGACGTTTAACAAGGGCAAGGTTTAACAACAAGCTGTCATTCATTTTGTCTGTGATGACTGTAAATTAGTGTCTACTGTCGAGTGATTTAAAACAAACAAAGCACTCGTGCAAGACGACAGTACTCCACTCCTAAAATATACACGGCAAGACATGCCTCAATTAGTCCCCAAGCGAGTCGTCCACTTCAACAAATCAACGCCTCGCCCACACAAATCAGGGGTGAAAATAAAGCATTTCAATACTTGAAGTTTATTGAACATATACTATATATATATATATATTAGGGGTGTGAATTGCCTAGTACCTGACGATTCGATTCGTATCACGATTCACAGGTCACGATTCGATACCGATTAATCCCGATACGAATTTATAAGTCGATTGTTGCGATTTTTTTTCATTCAAATTTAGAAAATACTAATCAGTAAGCTTTGTAGAGTGTAAGATTTATATGAAAATGTATTTATTTATCTGAAATTTCAGTCTTATAGAGGTTGTAATCTGTTTCATGTTTGAACAGCATTAAAATAAAATATTAAGGCTTAATGTTCCGTTCATATAACATTCTTCCATGCTCAAGGTGTGAATCCTAACCCGAAGTCAGACGTTTTGTTTAATATTTTTCCATTAAAAATGGAAGTTTAAAAATCGATTCACACACACACACACACAAAAAAAAAAAAAAAAAAAAAAGGTAATGATGATAAGACGTTGAATCGGTAAGACTACCGAATGAACAATTCTGAACTCTTTAAAAAAAAAAAAAAAAAAAAAATTGAATCGATTCGAGAATCGTGCGATGCAGTATCGCGATATATCGCCGAATCGATTTTTTAACACCCCTAATATATATATATATATATATATATATATATATATATATATATATATATATATATATATATACACACACACACACATTATATATATATATATATATATATATATATATATATATATATATAAATAAACACAAACAAATAAAGAAAGTTAAAAGTAAAATAAAAGAAACAGCCAATAAATGTCAATTTATATGTTCAAGGGAGTAGGAAGTTTAGGAATATAAACCCAACCATGACCCGAAAACCAAAGCAGGAACTGAAATATGACGTTTCCTTGACTATACCACCTTTCCACCAGGTGTTACTGTTGGTTGCTACAACTCTGATCAGCGTTTCTGCCACAAGAATGTAGCTAGCTAAAGGAAGATTGCTAGTAGCGACATCATAGCAGCACATACACTCTTGCGCAACAAAAAATAAATAAAATAAATAAAAATAAATAAATAACATCAGCATGGTCTTCTAGCTACCTCAAAAGGTGTAATGCTCCCTGAGCAGCATTACATTAATTAACACGGGCTATAGTCACTAAATGCAAAAAAATGACATTCAGCTAGAACAGGGGTGGCGAGATCCGGTCCTCGAGGGCCGCAGTCCTGCAGGTTTTGGATATTCCCCTTCTTCAACACAGCTGATTCATGATCTGCTCATCAGTAAGCTCTGCAGAAGCCTGATAACGAGCCTGTTAATTGATATCAGCTGCACTTCAAGTAGGGAAATCTATAAAACCTGCAGGACTCCGGCCCTTGAGGACTGCAGTTTGCCATTCCTGAGCTAGAAGCAGGTAAATATTTTGAGCCAGTGTCACATTCCATTCCAATTGTAACACGTAAGCAACAATTTTTTTTGTTTGTTTTTTGGGAGTGTGGCATCACGATAACATGTGAATGTGTTTTAACACATTCATTGCCAGACCAGCAAAAAAAAATGCATCATTTGACGTCTTTTTCTGTCAATGGCAGTAAATGAGTTAAACATGGTAAAAATCAATGAAGCAATTATAAATTGTTGATATAATGTACAGCAGGGGTGTCCAAACTTTTTCCTCTGAGGGCCACATACAGAAAAATAGAAAGCTGCAAGGGCCACTTTGATTTTTGATTTTTTTTTTTTAAGTTATTTATTAACACATTCATTGCCAGACCAGCAAAAAATCATTTGACGTCTTTTTCCGTCAATGGCAGTGAATGAGTTAAGAAAGCTCCTCTTAAATAAACACCTGCAACTCTGTTGTTGAATAAATAAACACGAGACAGAAAATCAGGAGAAATCTTAGTGCAAATCTTGATTGTAGAAGCAAAATTGCAAAGTCCACAAATAAAAATCGGGCCAAAACCAGTCCTTCCCGGTTCTCCTTCACATGACCGGCATCCACAGTGCACACCACAAGAGCAACATTGTACGGCTTGCAACAAGCAACCACCAAACAGTCCATACATAAATCAGTGAGCCAATTGAGGCTACGGGGCCAAAACAAAGACACCCCACATTTCGACATAAGCGGGGCAGGTGTGACTGGTTGCACCCGGGTGGGGCTAAACAAAATAAGCCAAAAAAGGAAACAAGCCATTAGTCACAAAGCTAGCACAGAACACCGCTCACAAAGACGTGTTCAAATAAAATTGCTATACGCTAAAATGGATTTCACTCCTAGCTAAAGAATTGAAAATTGCAGGGTGTTCTTTAACGTTTTCCACCAGATTACATCATTTATAATTTTTTTGGACAAGGGAATCAATTTCATGTAACATGAAAAAGGACATTTAATGGCTTCCTGGACTCCAGTGAATTACACTTTAATTTAAGAAGTGGAAGCATATAGACAGACTGTGCGACTATAATATGTAGGGGTGTTAAAAAAAAAAAATCGATTCGGCGATATATCGCGATACTACATCGCGCGATTCTCGAATCGATTCAATTAAAAAAAATCTTTTTTTTTTTTTTTTTTTTTTTTTTTTTAAGAGCTCAGAATTGTTCATTCGGTAGTCTTACCGATTCAACGTCTTATCATCATTGCCTTTTTTTCTTTTTCTTTTGTGTGTGAATCGATTTTTAAACTTCCATTTTTAATGGAATAATATTCAACAAAACGTCTGACTTCGGGTTAGGATTCACACCTTGAGCATGGAAGAATGTTATATGAACGGAACATTAAGCCTTAATATTTTATTTTAATGCTGTTCAAACATGAAACAGATTACAACCTCTATAAGACTGAAATTTCAGATAAATAAATAATACATTTTCATATAAATCTTACACTCTACAAGCTTACTGATTAGTATTTTCTAAATTTGAATGGAAAAAAATCGCAACAATCGACTTATAAATTCGTATCGGGATTAATCGGTATCGAATCGAATCGTGACCTGTGAATCGTGATACGAATCGAATCGTCAGGTACTAGGCAATTCACACCCCTAATAATATGTATTAGCAAACATTCACTTATGAGTGAATAGATTAACAAATTTTCAAGATATACGCCATTGCTCAATTATTTTGTCTTGTGAGCTCAAATTTGGCAGGGAGTGAAATATTCTTCAAAAATGACGGCAACACATATTTAACCTTAATTTGCCTTACAAAAGTCTGCTAGCTTAATGCTACCACATAATGGGGAATGTCATAGACGAGCTGGCAACACTAGCACTGACCTTCAAACAACATACTTGAAAACAAATGATAGCAGTACATGCAACATAGAGATACAAATAGGTCTATATTCTTTATCCTCCAGAGGGAAAAATACTATTACATACTGCAGTTTGTGAATGTACTCTGTCAACATTGATTGTATGTGTAATATGTCGAATAGTTTGGCATGAACAATGGCCATTGCGATTAATGCATGAAATGAAACATGATGCACAAATGGTTTAAGTCTTTCTGTTCTATTCTATTTATTTGTGTTACTTCTGTGTGTATTGTTGTTGTTTTAACAGATACATACATTCTTCTTAATGTGTATTAGAGGCCTGAAACGGATTAATTTCAATGGGCATAGCTGATTTGAGAATTTCTGAACGCAACCATCGCCGCATGACCCATGTGTGACCCTTTCCAGACCATTTCTAAAATGGAAAACTGTTATCGATGAAAAGCAACGCTAACAGAGAATGGCGTCGCTTCCAGGACAAGTGAACAGTGGCAAAAAATAACAAAAAAATAAAAATAAAAAAAAAACACTAAAATACAAACCAACTGTGTCTGCCTAATTTGCCAAGAGACTGTGACTGTTGTCAAGGAATTCAATATCAAGAGGGACTACTACAACTGGAAGCTGAATGATCAGGCGCCACAATTTTTCACCTCACCAAATATGGCATTTTTTGCTAAATCTTTTACAGCATTCAACATGTTAGGGTGTTTAAAAATAATAATATGGGCATCTGTGTGCCTAAAAATTTAATGCCAATGTACTAAAATGTTAAACATCACCGAACAGCATTTCTTTCTCCTACCATAGAAGACCCCATAAGAACCACTAGAACCACACTGAGAATCATTCAAGTCTATTGTCAGAAGACAACAATTTCCATACCATTTTTACACTCAGTCATATTCAAAGACGATGTAGTACTTGTTGTTTTTTTAGCATTTTTGTGCATTACAGTACATGCTTTCAAGCTGCACTGTGACTTGATGGATGTTTTGGGATTTATTTATTTTTTTTAATAATAGTTCCTGTTCTGCTGTGTGTTTCCTAAAACTGCAATTCATTCCCCAACCCTGTTTTAAGTGCACAGGTATGCAAACAAGCTGGTTTAACAGGGCAAGAGTGCAATTCAGCATTTCTCCGGGTGAGGTGGAAAGACAAAGCAAATAACCTCCACGTGGTCAAATTGCGCGTGTTTTGATTTAAAAATCCGACCCAAATCACGACGAACGGTGACATAAGTAAGCAAACGACCCCAATTAGCACGACGACGATCTGGTGGTTCTAATTTGGGCTTGACGGCGTTGGTGCGGAAGTGCAGCAAACACCTGCAGTGCAAGATTCGCGTTAAGCCATTTCCGCCTCTGAAACGACTATTCAACATTTTAGCACATGCTGTAACCAGGAAATGTAAACAGTTTTTAAGTTACGACATGCACCTTGGGAACTTTTGGTCATGCAGGTTCCTCTTTTTGAATTCGACGCGGAAACGCGCACACTTAAGTCTTGAAACGCGGTCACCGAACGGGACTAGGAAATTAAAATAAGCAAAACAAAACAATTAAAATGTACATGTTCATTAAATCAAGCCTCTCCGGATATAAATACAACTTACGGCGATGGCTGCGCTGGAAGACGTCTGCGCCAAATCAACGTAGAATCCAAACGGGTTAAAAATTACACTCAAACGGTTAAATGAGACGAGAAGAGGTGTCAATGTCCACCACGAGTGTTACAAAAGTCGCCAGCAGCCGGCTTCGAGGAGAGAGAGAGAGCCCGGTGCCGCCTGCTGGTTTCTCCTTCTGCCTTCCGAGCAGCACTGAGCCTGAGGTTCCCTTGAGATGAATGGCGCAAGGACTGCGCATGCGCATAGTGCGCTCGCTCGGAAGCAGCGCACACACATCGTGCATTATACAGTATTTATGTGCATTTAAGAGGGTAAAAAAAAAAAACGTGTTCTAATAATTTAAATATAACAACTGGAGAGGGGGTAAAAATGGATTTCCTATTGAACGATGACATTGCCAAGCTTCCACACTTTAATGAATTACGAACAGATAATGTACATACATGCTGACAGAGTGGACACTGACAAGGTGGACATTTTTGGCTAATGTTAGCATTTTAAGAGAACAGTGGAGCAACGTGAATCAGGAAGCTGAATGTATACTGCTTGTCAAATATCTAAATTTCCGATTCCTGTACGTTGGTGCAACTAACAAGTATTTTAATTACCGATTAGTCTGTCGATTATTTTGTTAATCAATGAATCAGATTAAGACTCGTTTTGATTTCTATCCCTTTGTTCGAAAAATTGCATTTCAAAATGACACCGCAAAACACAAACACACAATTTAATTATGTTTCAGTTGTTGGTTTGGTCCATAACATGTTCGAAAATGGGCAAAAATGTTGATAATTGTTTTCCAAACGAAAAGCGAATGAAGATATAATCAATCTGCTTTCATAGAAGACTGCAGATAATATTTTCCATTTGGACAATGTTAAAATAAAAAATAAAAAAAGGTATCTGCGATGAATCGATTATCAAAAATAATGATTGATTATTTGACAAACAATTAGTTGTTGAATGATCGATTAATCGTTGCACCTCTAATTAACATTTAACTATATGAGAGAGTGGACATGTTAGGCTCCACAAACTCCAGCTACAATTATTATCTCATTCAAACCCAAAAACATGTAAATACATTTTTTAAGCCTCAGTCCTTCACTCCCAAAAACGTATTTATACGTTTTTATGTTTTGTTTTTTGTTTTGTTTTTTATGCAAGAGCATACAGAAGGTTTTGATGCAGCCTCTGACATGTTGTTACAAAAAAAGGACCAGCAGGTGGCAGTAGAGTATAAGAGATCAGCCAGGGACATGTTGAAACAAGCTCTTTTTGCCTGTGTTTTCACCAGGAATGTGAATACTGTATCGATGAAACTGAGCTGTATTCTAAGGCTAATTGCTGCAAAACGGAAACAGATAAGAAATATAGTGTGTTTTTATAGCAATAGAACACAATATTTTGTGGGACTTGCAAAATCCGTCAAAATCCATTAAAACAGTGAAAATGGATGGGAGTTAATGAGTTAAATGATGACAATTATAAAACATAAGCAAGTATTGATTCTGCACCTATATAGCCACTGTTTCTGCCTCCAAAAACAGACAAACAAAATCAAAGAGTTTTTAAAACAGTTACCCGAAATGACAGGGTGGACAGTAATTTATCATTTAACCAGTTCTAACAGCAGCCATTAAGTACATCCAATGACAGATATCATAAATATTTTTGGGAAAAAAGATGCCTCGCCATACCGGAAGTTTCCATGACGTTTCAGAATTTGTTTAAAAGAATCGGCCAGAAAAAGTGTTCACCAGTCGGGTGTTTGCTCACTAAGATGATGTTTGCCTTGGACATTTACGAAGCATTGTTTAAAAACAAACAAAAAAAAAAAAAAACATCCTTGGATCAGTTCTTTGCAAAACACCAGGCAGAAAAAAACACTTCTGAGAGAGAACATGAACCAAAGAGGGCGAAAAACGATGAGGACAGCAGTTAAAAAGGTAAATGACCATCATTTTTATTCTTTACTCTATTCTTTGTTTTTTACATTACGCAGAACTCTCATTTATTGTGCAATAATTAATTGTAACATGTATTTGTTACATGTTTTGATGCATTTTTATGCTTTATAAAACATTTATGTCTGAATTTTGGGAGGCTCGGAACGGATTAGGGCATTTACATGGAAAATGCGTCTCTGCTTACAAAATGTTCTACTTAAGAACTTTCTTCCGGAACCAATTAATTTCGTAAGTAGAGGTACCACTGTAGTGAGTTCATATTGACCCATATAATTTAGCGAATTGCACAAGTTTACACTCCATTTTAAGATAAGTATTCAAACTCGGTTATTTCTTCTCTTTTGTGCACAAGCAATCAAAAAGTAACGTGTCTGGAATGTGCATGAAAAAGACCGTTTCTCATTTGTTTTGATCCGAAGGGAAGCATCGTCTTCTCTCAGACAGTCTTATAAATAATTCAGCTTGACTCCGCTCCCCTGCATGGTTTTATGCATGCAGCACACACACACAAACACACACCGCACGCACACACACGCCCCTCAGCATCCACGGATTGGTGTCAATCCACGCAATTAAAACTAATCTTGGGGCAAACTAAAGTTCAGCCAACATTCTCGTCATTTGCAACAAAGGTGAGCGTTCTAGCAGATCAGTTGGGGGGGTGCGGGTGAGGATAGCGGGGAGGATTACAAGGCTTCCTGTCAACTATCAATAGCCTCGACACGGGAGTGGGATGGTGGATGAGAGGGCGGAGGTGCTTGCATGCACGAATGCGCGGACGGTTGCAGTGCGAGCAGCAGATGATGATGATGATGCTCCGAGTCCGCGTCCTGTCCGTGAATCATCTGACGAAAACCAGCATGGTACCAACCGAACTATCCCCCCCCCCCCTTCGCTCACTATCTGCCACTGTCCCAGCAGAGCCCCCTGCCCGAGCCGGACACGCACATGCGCGGAAGAGTGCACGAAACCGAAAGGAAAAGAAGCAATTTACCTGCTGCACGTTCAATCCTTTTCGGTTATTTCCTTCCACTCACGCAGAGCTGCTGCTGCTGCTGCTGCTGCTGCTGCATCTTTCTCACCACTCCGACGGAAATTCACGCGACGGGATTTGTTCACGTGGTCACGCTTGTGGTTTCTAATTGGACGAGAGACTATAGCGGACCGTCGGCCAGTCTGCTCGCACCTGCACGCTGGGACAGATAGACAGACGGTGACACTGGTGCAGGGGGAGTGCGCATGCGTGCGTGCGTGCGTGTGTCTCCCCAAGGATCAGATTGAGGTCAAGCATTTAAAAGGTGTTTGCATACTTTAGCCTCCGTTAAATATATGATCCAAATTATTATAAATAGAAAAGAATTTAGAAAAGCATCACATTGTGTTTAATGTCAACAAACAATTGCAGTTTGTTTGTGAAAAAAATACCTCGTGTTCCCCACAATTAATCTGTTCCAGCTCCAAAACTAAGTTATATATTTTATTCCTTTTTTTAACAACCATGTGGTTCGAAATGAATATTATGCAACACAGAAATAAATGTAAACATAATGTAAAGAAATTAAACACTTTATTAAAGAAAAACATAACTATTGCTCATTAGACTCTTAAGAACACATTAAAGTATTGTTTGAATTATTTTAACTGTATTTGAGCTTAGCATTTAAGTTTTAAAAAAATGTCCTCTGTAGTGGACACATCATAACTTAAAAATAAAACTTTTTTTTTGTGTGTTTTTCAAAAATTTATTTTGCAGTATTCCAGTATGATTGGACAATATTTTTTTAAACAATCATGTGGTTCGAAATCAATATTATGCAACACAGAAATAAATGTAAACATAATGTAAAGAAATGAAACACTTTATTAAAGAAAAACATAACTATTGCTCATAAGACTCTTAAGAACACATTAAAGTATTGTTTGAATTATTTTAACTGTATTTGAGCCTAGCATTTAAGTTTTTTTTTTAAATGTCCTCTGTAGTGGACACATCATAACTTAAAAATAAAAACTTTTTTTTTTGTTTTTCAAAAATTTATTTTGCAGTATTCCAGTATGATTGGACAATATTTTTTTAAACAATCATGTGGTTCGAAATCAATATTATGCAACACAAATAAATGTAAACATAATGTAAAGAAATGAAACACGTTATTAAAGAAAAACATAACTACTGCTCATAAGACTCTTAAGAACACATTAAAGTATTGTTTGAATTATTTTAACTGTATTTGAGCCTAGCATTTAAGTTTTTAAAAAAATGTCCTCTGTAGTGGACACATCATAACTTAAAAATAAAAACTTTTTTTTTTGTTTTTCAAAAATTTATTTTGCAGTATTCCAGTATGATTGGATAATGTTTTTTTTAAACAATCATGTGGTTCGAAATCAATATTATGCAACACAAATAAATGTAAACAGAATGTAAAGAAATGAAACACGTTATTAAAGAAAAACATAACTACTGCTCATAAGACTCTTAAGAACACATTAAAGTATTGTTTGAATTATTTTAACTGTATTTGAGCCTAGCATTTAAGTTTTTAAAAAAATGTCCTCTGTAGTGGACACATCATAACTTAAAAATAAAAACTTTTTTTTGTTTATCAAAAATGTATTTTGCAGTATTCCAGTATGATTGGACAATATTTTTTTAAACAATCATGTGGTTCGAAATCAATATTATGCAACACAAATAAATGTAAACATAATGTAAAGAAATGAAACACGTTATTAAAGAAAAACATAACTACTGCTCATAAGACTCTTAAGAACACATTAAAGTATTGTTTGAATTATTTTAACTGTATTTGAGCCTAGCATTTAAGTTTTTTTTTTAAATGTCCTCTGTAGTGGACACATCATAACTTAAAAATAAAAACTTTTTTTTGTTTATCAAAAATGTATTTTGCAGTATTCCAGTATGATTGGACAATATTTTTTTAAACAATCATGTGGTTCGAAATCAATATTATGCAACACAAATAAATGTAAACATAATGTAAAGAAATGAAACACGTTATTAAAGAAAAACATAACTACTGCTCATAAGACTCTTAAGAACACATTAAAGTATTGTTTGAATTATTTTAACTGTATTTGAGCCTAGCATTTAAGTTTTTAAAAAAATGTCCTCTGTAGTGGACACATCATAACTTAAAAATAAAAACTTTTTTTTGTTTATCAAAAATTTATTTTGCAGTATTTCAGTATGATTGGACAATATTTTTTTAAACAATCATGTGGTTCGAAATCAATATTATGCAACACAAATAAATGTAAACATAATGTAAAGAAATGAAACACGTTATTAAAGAAAAACATAACCACTGCTCATAAGACTCTTAAGAACAGATTAAAGTATTGTTTGAATTATTTTAACTGTATTTGAGCCTAGCATTTAAGTTTTTTTTTTAAATGTCCTCTGTAGTGGACACATCATAACTTAAAAATAAAAACTTTTTTTTTTTTTTTCAAAAATTTATTTTGCAGTATTCCAGTATGATTGGACAATATTTTTTTTTCCTGGTAGTCAAGAGGATGTAGAAAATTTTTCCTGTTTGTACTGATTCTAAAGTTGTATTTTCCACTTAAGTTATAACTAAATAAAACGGTGCCTTTCAGTGCTATACAGCTCCAAGGTTCTGGGTTCGAATCTCAGCTCAGGGCCACTTGTGAATTTTGAATGGTCTTCCTGTTCTTGTGTGGTTTTTGCAGGCTTTCCTCCAACAGCCCAAAAACACAAAATTGTTGTTGTTGTTGTTGTTATCAAAGTATTATATTGCTTTTCTTCTGTCGGTGTTTAGATGTCTAAAAATTGCCTCACTGCATGCATGCGGTTTTACAGTCAATATAGTGCACACTTCAGCTTGATTTTTTTGTTTTAATAGCATAGTTGCGGCGGAGGCCTGTAAACAAAGTTAAACCCCAAACGAAGCTGTTTCCCCATTCCCACTGTAAGGCATGCACACAAACATACAGTATCATACGCATGCACCGACTCCTCTCCCCGCCGAGGCCACGCACACAGCGGCAGTCAATGGTGCCGGAATATTTTTAGATTTCATGTGGGTTGCAGATGCTGGTCGGCTCGAGCCGGCCTCGTCAACCGTAACGGCAGCAATACTCGTGGCTTTTATTTACTCCTTTGCAACATTTACCTTTGTATATCTGACATCTGGCTCCTATGGTGGCCGTAAATCCTGCTCTCCCCTCTCGACTGCCCTCCAGGCTGTTGGCACTGATGTATGTATGTTTCCTCCTCTTACTGTTTTTGGCTGGAATTGAAAGCATGCTGAGTTTTTTTTTTTTTTTTAGGGCAACACAGGTTATTTATAATTGACCGTGAGCAATCTGACACAGTTGCTACTGCTGAAAACATAACGTTATCATTTATGGTCAGGGAGAAGTGTGATTTGAAAATAGTGATTGCAGTACACAAAGTTAGCGCATTTTTTATTTATTTTTTTTGCCCCAGAATTGTATGTCAAAAACTTGCAAAGTTGCAAAATGTGTTTTTAAAAAATACAATTTGTATGTGAAAAATAATGAAAGTATCAAATTAATTATAGACAAAATGTTAACTTTTTATTGCTATAATGGGCTAAATAAGTGAAGTATCCCTTTAAATTACAAGTTCAATTTGGCTGCGTGGGGAATGGGAATGAAGTTCTGCTTCCATGAATGAAAATGCAATCTATCTTTGATTTTTTTTTATTTTTTATTTTTTTTGTGATTGGCTCATTTGCATAAAAAAAAATTCCAAAATGGAATAATTTCAACCAAATGTAGTGCTGTATTTTTGTCCTTTATCCTCCATGAAAAAAAAACAAAAACAAATAACAAAACAGAAGTTCTCTGTAAACAAATTATGCAAATGTTTTGCAATGGTCATAATTTGATCCTGGGACTAATTAGTTCTATTTCCAGTATGTTCTGTGGGAAAACAATTGAACAAATCAGAGGTCAAACAGCATCCCGGATTGAGTTTGACTTGAAAGCTTTCAGTGCCTTACAATGGAGGAGTTGCTGCGGCTTATGGACTTGCACGGTGACGGTCTTATTATCCAGGAGAACAAAAGAGGAGACCAAAGCAACCATCCCCTCCTCCTGTGTCCTTTTATCCCCTCACCCCCCCCTCCTTTTACAAACGCCTGCCATCTGACACCTCTTTTTTTAATTCAATGACAGAAGCACAAGCATCGTTTGGCGCCGGTTGGTTCTACGGACGACGACATGAGCCCCGATAGCGTGGCGAGAAACAGACGGACGGCGCGTTATTCCGGCCTATGCGAAGAGCGGGGGCTGATTCATTTTGGTACGACGCCACCTGGATGTCCGACCACAAGCAGCACACAGAGGAGAGTCGGGCGCTTGTTTGTGTCTTGCTGGGTTGGACAGAACCTGCACGGACGGGCGGCAGATGGTGGTGTCACCACATGAAGGTGCACACACGCAGGCAGCCAAAAATATTCATCTGCATTTCATATTGCGCCTGTTCTTTGTCTTCAATCGTGTAAAGTTGCATCGACCTCCTTTCAGGTGCTTACGACTTTTCTAATTTAGTTTCCAATTAAAAAAAAAAAGTTTCCTCATTATACTTTGGGGGAGATAACATGTCTCTGCCAACAATGGTCTAATCAATCTTTTGAAGATTATCCTTTAATACCTTTTCAAATGATGTTGCCAAGGTGTCACGCAGGTGAACTGTCGCGCTGAGCAGATGTGCATGAAAAATCACGAGAAATATATGCGCATATTCTTCAATAGAGAGGCATGGAGACACATTCAGCGTGTGTGGATGGATGCGGCTGTCTTCGGAAGAAGGGTGGCGTCGCTATTGTTGGAGTTTGACGGATGACACAGTGAACACGGCGGAATTCACGACTTGGAAAACAAACGCTAGTGGGTCACTTGATTGGGCCGAATATTGGCACTTATAGAACCATTGGGAGGAGGGAGGGGGCGTGGCTATATTGCTGACGATAGCGGAGCATTTTGAAATGAGTCATTGACTTATTTCTCCAGATGCAAATAGAAAATGCAAGCAAACTAATGTTTTTTTGTTTTGTTTTGTTTTTTTGCTTAAAAAAAAAAAAAAATGGCTGTGAAACAGATTACACCTCTTTTACTCAAGGATGGTGAAGCCATGACCCACCCTCCTCTGCTTCTATTTGGCTAATTGGTTTGTACTCATTCACTGATCAGATTTTGGGGATGATTTTAAATGTGATTTTTAGTCGATTTTTTTTTTTTTTTAATATAAACCGAAATGATGACATTGCGCCCATGGTGTTTTTTTTTTTTAAATATTGAGCACAAGTAATACACATAAAAATAAAAAATTAAAAATTAAAACTAATACTGAAACTAACGAAAGTAAAACTAAGCATTAATTAAAGAACTAAAACTAATAAAAAAAACTAACAGAACCACCCTGAAAACTAATTAAAACTAACTCAATTAAAAAAACAAAACTCAAAACAAAATAAAAACTAAAATAAAAAGTTCCAAAACTATAATAACCCTATTGCCATATTACAAATAAATTGGTTTATATACTGTAGCATTTTTATAAATATGCAAAAGCACAAGTAAATTATTTGTACAATTTTTAGGACTAAACACAATTTCTCTTCATAACATTATGTGGCCCTTGCGTCCTTCTGATTTTCTGTACGTGGCCCTCAAATGAAAAAGTTTGGACACCCCTGGTATAGAAAGTACCCACATTTCATTTGTGAGTAAAAAAAAGAAAATACTACTCCTAAAAAAATAAATAAATAAATAAATAAATAAATACAGTCTATCAAATGTGCTATAAAATATGCGTTTGAAACTTTTCAAGCCTCACACTCCCTCCCAATTAATTAAGGACGGCAACAAACTGGGACTAATTAAAACGAAGCGCTGGCTGGGTGATGCAAAGCTTTGAAAGCATCAACTCTTCTCTTGGTCACTAGTAATCACTTGTGCAGTTCAAACTGATGAAGTTTGTATGCTATCCGCCCCAAAAAGATAAATAAATAAATAAAAAAAAATGCTCCATATCGGACCGCCTATGTGACTTCCTCATTTTCCTTTTCCTACCTCCTGATTTCGTCTTTTATTTCCCTCTGTTCACATCCTTCATCTCTTGAGGTTCACCGCTGCGCCTCTGCTGTGATACTTCAAACCGAGCAGAAGCGAGGCGAAAGCCACCAGCCAAAGTACAATATGAATATCAGACTTTCCATTTTTATGCGCTCATATTTTTTCTTTAATGTTTCATTGTGTTGAACCGCCGTAGACAAGTGATGTGTTCTGCCTCGGCAACTCTCTGAAGGGTCCCTTGCATGGGAGGGCGGAATATGTCTTGTTTATTGAGTATGCATATCTAATATTTCTTCGCAGTTTGTGTACGAGACAAGAAAAACAACATTGCGTGTGTTTAGTTTGTGTGCGTGTCAATTGGTGTGTGAGTGTGCGTGTACGCGGGAGTGCGCTATATCCTTCCATCTGTTGAGCAATAATCGACCTCACATCAGATCAGGATGAGTGAAGAAAACAACAACAATATTCCAGCTCGCTGATTTCCCGACTGAGGGCCGAGGCCAAGTTGGCCCTTGAAGAATGACGAGCACAAATACGTTTGCTAATGAGGATTTTAAAATTCCTACTGCTGGCGTCACTTTCAAAATACAGTGGATAGAAAAAGTCTACACACCCCTTGTCAGGGTTGACATCTATGAAACATGACGCAAAAAGGAGAGAAGACACTCAGTTCAGGGCTCGCGAGGAGAGAAGAGAGGAACTGACTGATACAATTCACTCCTGCACTCTCTGAAGAATCCTCTCCTCACCCTCTCTTTTTATTTGGTTTTCCACGCCCCAAGTTACATGGGTGTTCTAACCCTAAAAATGCAAATGCAAGGCATAGTTGGAACACAGTGCACTTGTTTGTCTATGTGTTGTGCATGTGAGTGGAAGATTGCTGAGTACATGTGTGGTCAGGTTTGCAATCATTTCTTAACAGAAAACAGGCGACCTCAGCAGACTGGCTCGAACCATTCTGCTGCGTTAGATGTTGTGGTGCTTCAGCTTTTTGAGTCATCTTCAGGCTATGTGAATGTGAGTGGGAACAAAGCAAAGCATTCTTCATTGCAAGCAGAAGCAGTTCCTCATTGCAGCAAATGTATAACTTATTATTTACATTTGAAATTTTCCACGCTAAAAATTGATAGGTTGCTTTCCTAAGCCAAACGCTGGGTCGCTGTGAATTTTGAGCAGATTGGGTTATCTCTACCCAAGGTTGGGTTAATTATTTGACCCAGTAGATTGGCTTGAAGATTGAAGAGCTGAAAGTTTTGTTGTGTGCTGACGTTGAGGTGAATTTCGTTTAACGTCCGTCATCATTCACCGCTGACTTTAGATACAGGGATGATTAAACAAAATATTTGTTATACAGTTTTTTTCTATTAAAAAATTCCTTACTCTAATTCAACAATTCATTCTTTTTTTTTTTTTTTCAAATATTTGTTATACTGTTTTTTTTCTATTTAAAAAAGGTCCTTACTCTCTAATTTTAAAATTCATTCTTTTTTTTTCTTTTTTTTTTTAAATATTTGTTATACTGTTTTTTTTCTATTTAAAAAGAGGTCCTTACTCTCTAATGTTGCAATTCATTCTTCTTTTTTTTTATTTTTATTTTTTATTTTTATTTTTTTAAAGCTTTACACTGTCGTGTCTTACTTTTTGCATGCCTGCATGTGTGCAGCCAAAATACAGCAATGTCTTAACTGAATTTCCCCTTCAGGGATCATAATTAGTATAACAAATGGATGTGCAATTGAAATTAAATGAATACCTCCTTGTAGAGGGAACTTAGAATTGAGAAATATTAATTTTCCATAAAGAAATGAATTACGCAAAAGCTTTTTCCTTTGAACGAGAAAAGTCTCACGTGGTGAAGGAAGTGGCATGCTTTAATTAGAATAACAAATGCGTGTTTAACTAGACTCACTACATGTTGTGAAGTGCAAATGCATTTACTTTTCAGATCCTCAAATTAAGTGCAAAAAAAGATCCCATTGTTCCAAAATCTCACTTATTCTCCCTTCATTCCGTGAAGTGGAGGACATTCTTTGCGAGCATGTTAATTGTCTGGGTGCACATTTTTAATGCGTGATAATTGGTATGTGTCTGGATGGATATTTTAGGTATGACTATTAGTGCAATGGGAGCCGGCCCCAGTGGAATTAGCACCACGAAGTGATTGACGGGTCCACTCGTAATCTCCCACCACTGCCTTCTTTATCGCCTTTGGCCATCTGACGTTGTTAGACGCTCTCACTTAAAAAAGCAAAAAAAAACACGAGTTCTCGGACTCCCTCACTAATGACGCTTCAGACCTTTCCGGCCTGGCAACAGAGATGAAAATTAGCGCATGATATTTACATCTGTGGTGGTAATTGACTAAAACCTTCCACGGGCTTGTTGCGCTTACGAGTCTGGCATGTTGACTTTAAAAGGTGTTAATTGTGCTTGGCTTTTTGGAGACTCAGCTGTCTGTTTCGCCTCGGACAACGTGTGTCACAAGAATGGTTACGTCCATACCAGTTTTTCAACACATGATTATTATTTTTTTTATTATTATTTTTTTTTAATTTATTTATTTTTTAACATTGCTGCCATAGTACTGTACTTGACTTAATTATCTTAATTATTAACTTAATTGTCATATGCTACAGTCCTCCCAAAAAAAGAATAAATCCAAAATAAACACTTTTATTTTTTTTTAAAGGTCTTTAAAAACAGTTTTAAAGTAATAAAAATACATTTAAAACATTTAAAAGATTGAATGAGAGTGACAGCAATGGATGGATAAAAATATTTTAGTGTGACAGTACTGTATACTAATCCCCGTGTTTACAGTAAGCAAATCACGTTTTGTTTAGGTTTTTTTTTCTTTTCTTCGAAATTAACAAATTGATGTCATGAATAACATCAATAACTATGCACAAAGATTTTCATTCTAAAATGATATTACAGCAGTCACTTTCTGTGGGTGTAAAAAGCAGGATTACAGAGGATTTAATGTTGCATAATCTTTAGCAAAAACTACACTGATCAAAGTCATAATAAACATACTCTATCCTGCATGTATTCGATTTTTTTCCCTCCTCCTCCAACACACCTGGTTCAAATGATCTGGATCATTATCAGACTTCTGCAGCAATTTCTGATGAGCTCATTTGAATTAGGTGTGTGATAGGAGCCCTTGAGGACTGATTACTTTTTTTTTTTTTTTTTTTTTTAAATATATAGGCCTACTGTAGATGTGAAACTCACAATTCCCACACAAATGTTAGTCCACCAATTTGTACAAATAATATATTTTTTGGGCTGCATTGAAAGGAATAAAGCAATTTATGACTATTTAGAAACTCACTTGTTAAAATTACAGCTTTAATCTCATAAGTTTACAATGCTTTTAAAATGGTCGATATCAGAGTGCAATAATATTGACTTTCTTTCCACAAAACACACGCGCACACACCAGTAGAGGTATCATGTGCTTTTTTTTTTTTTTTTTTTTATCATTCTGTCACAGATAGGCATTTAATTTTCTGTTAGTATGCAGTTTAGCAGCGACACACTGTAGAAGACTTGTGTTTGGATATTTCTACCTTTCAAGTCAACAACTCATTCAATAATTTTAATAACAATGCACTGTAATTGCTTTATAGAATGCAGGATCGTGCATCCTAAGGTTGCCCGCCGAGCATCTGTCCAATACGAACAAACCTATTGAGGATGCATGGACTGGCGCTTAAGTGGGTAACCTCAAACAATTGAGGTGAACACCCTTGCCGTGTTACAGAATGACCTCTCGTGGCGCACGCACACACTAGTCAGAAGTCAATAATGCTGCGGTATTGTTGGAGCGACAGTTGCTGCACCAGTCGAAGCACAAACACGTGAGCAATGAGGTCAAGATGTTTTGGGAATTTCTGTCACGTTAAGCAGTGTTGTTTACGAGCGCATGCTGTTTCTGTAGCCGCATAGTACAAGGACGAGCGCCCGAGTGGAAAAAGAATCAAACGTCTAGAAATAGGGGGAGTGTTCGGGTTGGTTGGAGGTCCTATAAGTGGGATTATTAATTAAATTAACCCACTCTAAAAGAAACCACGAGCCCGAGCGCACATGATCATTGTTCTGAGATTAGCTATTCCATTACAAAGTGGAAATAATCTATACATTGTATACACATTCAACAGAACATCAACAGATGGGATGATGATCAACCATGGAAAATTGTGCTTTTTGACTGAGTTGCAGGAATATTGCTGGTTTTAGTCCTTTGTGAAAACATTGAAAGCATATCAGCCATTAACATTGCATTGTCAAAGAGAGCAAGACATTTTCAACAATTTATTTCACCAAATAAAATAAAATAAAACAGCACCTTGCAGCGATTGTCCAATAGTTTCACTTCATCAAAAAAAAATACAAATTTGACCAAATTTGCAGGATTCCCCGTGACAGTGCACAATATTTACTAGTGACAGCAGCATTTCATAAATACATACACAGCGTGTTCTAGTTTAAATTAAACCCTGGACAGGATGTTATCCAATAAAATGACTTCTACAACTCAAATGTTGCCACTATACGTATGTGTACCAACAACTAGACTAAGTGCAATTTCTGGAGAAATTGCGTGGGAATGCTGAAACCGGAATGCTAAGATTTGAATGCTTGTGGAATGCTTGTGAAGTAAATTGAGAGATAAATTATGAAATTATGACCTCCTGGTTACTGGGCAATGCGCTTTGGAAAGTGATACTTAGAAAAAGTTCAATGTCTGTCCTATTGAAAATGAATGGGGAAAAGTTGATATTACAAGTTAAATTGTGCAAATACAAGTAATGTGGAATCAGACGATATATACCCCGGGAGGCGTCAATTTTTGAAGCTAGTGGAAATTTGAACAGTGTAAATTGGAAGTACTATGTGGGAGTTGTTACGTGGCAAAAAGTGTGGAGAATAAAAATCATAATAACATGTGGGAATGCCGAAGCATTCCCGCAATTAGCGACGTTAGTTCCTCCCCCAAATAGAGTGCGCAGATCAGTGAAGATGTCCTAGGTCCCTAACATGGATAACATCTCATGAAAATATATCGATGCCTTCGTAAAGTCATTTTTTCAGACTTTTCAAGTAACACAAAAAAATTCAACCATTTACTTAGGCAATTATTTTAAGAAGGTGTCCATATGCAAAATTATTCTTTAAATTATTCTTAAAAAAAAAAAAAAAAAAAAAAAAAAGATATGCAAAATTATTCAAAATCTCGCTAATACCTCCACAAGGGGGCGCAAATTCCCCACAGTAGCACCAATGGGACTGTGTGGCCGCACATATTGCCAATACAAGAAAAAAAAAAAAAAAAAAAAAAACACCACTATCATTTTGGTTGTTTAATTTCACACTTGAGTGGTTGGTGGGCACTAAAGAGACCCAACTCCTTGTATACAAGCCATTAAAAAGATGCATTTTTCAAAATGTCATCGCAAGCTTGGAAACCTCAAGTTGTTCTCACGAGTCACATACAACTAATTAAGCATGAAACACAATTCAGTAGAGGGAATTGGTGGGAAATGAGCACTGGATTGATGACGGGATTTATAATCCTACTCCAAATGAAAGCGGAATATTGAGATGACAGCAAGTGGATTATCTCAAGACAATTCATGCTGCGGTTCAGTCGCGTGTATGACCCCTGCATGCCCGTGTGCACTCGGCTGGCATGTGTAAAGAAAATGTATTGTTTCAGCAGTTTCAAATAAGGGTGGCAGCCTCTGGTGACTGGACTGGCCTGTCTCCTGGGATCTCTTGCACACTGTTGACACTCTCCTGGCAAACACAATTTACCTCGTGACTACTCTTGGAGGAGCAGCACTTCCTGAGCAATTTGAGTTGATGGTGATGCAAGATTCCATTTTTTTTTTTTTTTACTCACAATCTTGACGCTGTCATCCGAGGGGTTTCATTAGCAAGCTTTTGAGATAGATGATTTGTTTTCTTGCATTTTTTTAGAGTGAAGATGTTTGGGTCTGTGCTGGCTTGTTTCCTAATATATCTTCAACACTCTTGATGCTGTGCTGTCAGACGGAGGATGTTTTTGTGTCATGTCATCATGGAGGAACCACTACTGCTTGAAAAAGACATTATTTTCCAGCAAAGATAATATGTTTTGCTTTGATTTTTAATTGGCTGGGTGAAGAGGTTTGCGCTGGTGTATATTATTTTCTTATGATTAAAAATTGTTTCAAGTACTGTAACTCCAATAGAGCACATTATTTATCATACAAAATACTCTTAAAGGAAGCCTTGTGTATGTCAAAAAAAAAAAAAAAAAAAAAAAAAAACTTCTGCAACCTGCAAGTAAAGCCATACTCATTAGATGCCATGCAGTAATCAATGATCATGTTTATTGACCTGCAACTCTAAGTAAAGGGAGGACTCTGTGGACATCCCACCGAATTGACTCTAATCGATGCACTTCCTAATTGGGTTGGTGGCAACAAGAAAGACGGTACTTCTTTAGAAGCAGTGACCAACCACAAAGCTTTAGATCACCCCTGGTGTCCTTTTGACCTTCACCTCACCCCCTGCTGAGTTAATGGATTTATACTGAGTGGTTGCACAATAACACAGTCAAGAAAATCCATCAAATGTGTGCTCTGCTGGTAAAGAGGCTCAATAAAGAGCGTAAGGAAAAGAGCCTTGGGTGCATAGATAGAGTTGGTGATTTACATTTTGGATTCACACATGGCGGTTATGGAGGACCAACACTGCCAAAATTCAAAATAAATAAATGACTAAATAAATAAATAAATAAATGACTAAAAGTGAAACTAAAAATTGATATAAAAAATATATAATTCGAAAATCATGTCCAAAAAATAAATATAAATGGTAATAAAAAGAGCAAAATTTTTTTAATATATATATATATATATATATATATATATATATATATATATATATATATACACAAATAAATACATTTTTTTTTTTAATTATACATTTTTATATCTGTTTTTATTATCAATTTTAATCATGTATTTATTTATTTATTTATTTATGTATTCATTTATTTATTTATTTATTTACTTATTTATATATTTATTTATTTAGTGGGAGTCCAACCCAAGATACACTTAGGACCGCCCCCTCATTTGAATAACATTTCGACTTGGCAGTATGGCCCAAAACTGCCAAAAATAAAAATAAAGAAATGACGAAATAAATGACTAAATAAATAAATAAATAAATAAATAAATAAATAAATAAATAAATAAATTACTAAATGCATAAATAATGACTAAATTTAACATTTAACATGTCCAGAGACATCCCACAATCGTCGTTAAAAAATTATGCAAATTCAGCCTCGTGCTTTATTTGGTATTCAAAAGAAAGAAAATAAAAAATAGTGCATGATCTGAAAATAATTAGGCGGGTGAAACTGAACATTTCGGTTGCTGTTAACCAGATACTTGAGTTGAAATAGCCCCCGCATGCCTCTATGACTTTCATCCGACTGAGTTAAGGCAAGCCAATCCATCACGAAGCACTCACAGGCATCTTCTCAGTGGAGTCGCAACGCAATAAACAATAATTTAGACAAAGGAGCCGCTACAAAAGTGGGGACAGATTCACAATATACGACCTTTCCGCAGATCACAAACATGTTTGATGATCGGATGGTGGGAAGATACAGGTCACGGGGAGAGATAAATAAATAAATAAGAAGAAGGTATGATGCATGACGAAATAAGATTGCGTGTTCTGGGAGTAACATGACCTTGGGTTAACAAAAAGAAAAGAGGCAGGTGGGCAAGGGAGTCGACGGATGAGGGAGCAGGAGGCAATAGGCGGGCTTAAGGATCAAGTTCTATGCAAGGCCCGAGGCCATGCTGCCACTCTCGTGAGCTACAGCTCGACGGCCGGGGTTATCTAAGTCGAGCCTTCACGTAAAGTGTGGCATCTTTATGGAGAGTCTGGTACACAATAAAGCTAAGGAATCGTGACTGCTAGAGTGAATTTGGGGGGGGGACGCATTTGGTGCACTTACCGTTGTTTAGTGCTACTAACAGTCAAACACGCAAATAAATATTGACAACAAGCACTCAAGGCAAAAACTCACATCCACATACTGATACTCATATGAACTGATCATGTTCCTGTTGTCACCCATTAGGTAAGGGCTGGGCAATTTAAACAAAATTTAATAACTCCTCCTTCTAATGAAATGTCATTTGTCGCTCCAAATTGTCCCTAGGTGTGCTTATGCGTGTTGTTCGTCTCTGTGTGCCCTGCGATTGGCTGGCAACCAGTTCAGGGTGTACCCCGCCTACTGCTCATAGCCAGCTGGGATAGGCTCCAGCACCCCCCCTGACCCTTGTGAGGAGCAAGCGGTTCAGAAAATGGACGGATGGATAATGAATGGCTCGTCTTTTCACCATGCCATGCCCCTTAAAGGCACACATTTGACAGTAAAGTTGTTTTTGCTTTATATGCTCTTTTATTGTGTGTAATTCTGTTTTACACTACAGTTTTACATATAATTTTAGTTTTCAAACACATAACCATAAAAGCTGTAGTGGCGTTTTGGGGTATGGAATGGATTAATTGCCTTTAAATTCAATTCAAATGAGGATGTCGTAAGTCAAGGTGGCACAACGATTGAATTAATGGAATTAAAAACAACTACAGTACTTTCCTTCCATCCTCTCACCCTCCTTTATTGTAAATTCCTCGATTTGTCCGTCATCTCAGGAGGAGACACCTCACTCCTGATTTTGAGCCCCGTTGGGTTGAAAAACGTCTATACATTGACCAGTGAGGGATTTCTGTCTTGGTAGTTTCATGCACAACGATACTAAAGGCATTTCTCATTACACTCCCCTTCCAGAAACAGGCTAACTGGTGACAACTTCCTTACGCCTCACCCACCTCCAACTGGACCCATTCCAGACGTACTCATGGCAAACCATCCCACTTCGATCACCGTTTGTTACAGAGGTCCATAAAAGACCGCCCTTATCTCGGAATTGATTGAAGTTGAGTTTAAAACAAACAAACAAACAAACAAACAAACAACCTCCACACCCTCAAGGCTGACTTCTGAGGCACAAGTCTGAATTTGAGTAACACTTTGAATCCAAGTTGAATAGGTTGAATAACCTATAGTACACTAACTCCAAAAAACAAGGTTGGATTTGAACCAAGGTTTGAATGAATAGAGATTTTTTTTCATCTATAAATGGATCAGTTGTAAGACAAGACGCCAAAAAATGTGATTACCATTTAGTCATCTTGAAGATTCAAATATAGTCGTTGGTTCAACCCTTAATATGAAGTTCATTGGGGGGGAAAAACACTTTGAAACCTTTATGCTAACCATTTTAGATCGATGTGAAAGTGAGTGTGAATGAGTGCTATGCAGCGAGGGGTGTGCTCAAAATATCGATACGGCAATATATCGTTGCGGGCCTCATTACAACACACGTATCAATACGCAGGCGTCAGAATCGATATTGCTCATTAACTTTAAATCGGCAGTTCACGTTTGCTTTGCGGCTTCCATTGTACCTAAAAAATAAAAACCAGCAGAGTCTTTGAAGTTAATTGCCTTCAATTAATGCAAAAATAGCTCAACAGTGATTGGACGCTGTGTCTTGCTAAGAAAAATGAAAGCAGAGGAAGAATGTCAACATTTATTTATTTATAAACTTAACACGGCACGTGTCTCAGTGTACCAATGTTCCTATATTTTGTTGTAAAAAAAAATAAGATAAAATAAAATGTGTCTTATGTGGGACATATATGTATCGCGATACGTATCGTATCGTGAGGTTGGCGGCAATACCCAGCCCTATATGCAGCCCTGTGATTGGCTGGTAACAATATTTAGCTCACTGATGAGGACAAATAACGTAGAATATGGATGACTGGATCCATACCGTTTCCAGACGTTCAGCATATAAATAACTATTGCATTAAGTCACTTGTACAGGGCAGCTGGGGCATCATTAGTGCCAGCAACTCGTATCATCTGTCCCAGATGCTCGCTCTTCTTGTCAGGGTGAGCCTGACATGACTTTTTTTTCTTTTTTTTCCCTCTCCTTGCAAATCAAGAGTGAGACAAGGGTGGCAGCGTGTACAAAGGTTATATATTTATACCGTTCCTGAGACACCCACACACTTGATGGCTTATTAGGAAGCTTTGACAAAAAAGCGAGAGACACCAGGCGGGCACCTGCTCTCGTACGTCAGAAAATATTGAATGTGCACACACGGATTAAGTTTGTTTTTAGCGTTTATTATTAGCATGATGACTATAGGTTGAGCCTGTCACCTGAGCAGCAGAATTTGGAACCAAAAAACAGATATGACACGGAAGTGAAAAAGTAAAGTCTTTATATAAAAATATAAAATAAAAATAAAAATACAAAGTAGCAACAGAGAGCAGCGTTCTGACGTGTCACACGTTATATGACAAAATAAAGGCGTATATGACAAAATAAGAGTGACAGGACCCAAACCCAGTCACAACAGAGTCCAGAGTCTAAATAGCGTAACATTGATTGAATGTTCACTCATGGAGGCAGCACATCTCGTCATGTTTGGTCTCTATTTTACGTCAGTCTGTCTGGGCGCTTTTTCACGGCAAAAACCCCCCAAAACAAACAACAACAAGGTGGAACAAGGTGCGTAGGTGTGCGAAACGTGTGTTGTTTTTGTGTTAAGGCACTTTTAAGGTCATTGGTAATGGTTACCTTGAAATAATGTTTGTGGTCAGTACTGCCATAAATCATCAAGATGACTGTTAAAAACCTTGCGAACTCCCAATGGCGGACCTCCGAGCAGCCCCAAAAAAATGGCAACATTTTTGAAGTGGGTACATTTCCACCCAATATTTATGTAATGATACTTTTTCAGGTGCAGGGTTGCCACAAGATAGGCTTTATAGACGCTGCTTTTACAAGCCTCTAAATCATTACAGAAGGCCCTAAAACTTTACAAACAGGCAGAAGCAGACCTCTGAGTATCAAAATACAGCATCTGTATCGTCTTTAAGGGTGGTCAATACTCAGCTTTTTTTTTCTTTTTCTTTTTTCTTGTTGGGCACTTTTTCAAAAGCTCGGCTAGAGCAAAATAGGATTTACAGCCAGCACTGGCTGCCATGGCACGAATAACTCCGGACTGCCCTGAAATCATTTTGGATATGAAGCGATGGGCCTGTGAGCACAAAAAAAGGCATTACATGCAGTTTTGGAGAGGGGTCAACTTTAGGGCATTTTTGAAGTTCACTCATATTTTAAAATGGTCGGCACGGTCCCAAATTAACAACATTCACAGTCACACACTTTGGACACTTTGGACTCTAAAGTGAATCTGACATGCAAATTACTGCGATTTACTATGATGACTGGGGTCAGGCAAGGGTT
This sequence comes from Festucalex cinctus, assembly GCF_051991245.1. Taxonomy (NCBI): domain Eukaryota; kingdom Metazoa; phylum Chordata; class Actinopteri; order Syngnathiformes; family Syngnathidae; genus Festucalex; species Festucalex cinctus. The sequence goes on from NC_135425.1 coordinate 22,367,458, forward strand.
ATGCTTTCTGTCATGACTAGTGTCATGCAAGCGTTATGTTTACTGTCATGACTAGGATCATGCAATGGTTATACTTTCTGACATGACTAGGGTCATGCAAGGGTTATGCTTACTGTCATGACTAGGGTCATGTAAGGGTTATGCTTAAACGTAGGGTTCTGCCAGGAGGCGTCCTTTGAGGGGGGGTTGTACTGTCATGATTAGGGTCATGCAAGGGTTATGCTTACTGTCATGCCTAGGGTCATGTAAGGGTTATGTTTACTGTCAAGACTAGGGTCATGCAAGGGTTATGTTTGAGTCATGACTGTGAGGTCAAGTGTCTGTTTTCAACTGATGTAACCAGCATCTAGTTTCAACTGGTAAGACGCTATGTGATGTCAGGAATCTTTCATCTCTTTATCTGGTCAAAAGCCAATCAGATAATTCCATGTCAGTCCTGTTACCCACATGTCTAGCCACAAACAATCAGATCGATTCGCTGTCTATATAAGCCTGTCTGAGAATGGTGTGTTTTTGTCGAATTATGACCTCTGTTCCTCTGTGCACCTCCACAGCCCAAGTTAGCTTAGCGTCTCGTGATTCTCGATAGATTCTTGTTGTCTCTCGTCTAGTCAAGTTTGTTCTACGCCTCTCGATGTTATGCGAATAAAGAGTTAAAATCTTATTTGTGTCTGCATTTTTGGGATCCAACAGATTTTGCCCACTCATGCTTTTTTTGCAGTGAAGGTGAGCTATTCATTCTATTAAAGGAAAAATGTCTTCCTCGTCAGACAAAATGTCAAATTTTCCATCACAGCTCAATGACTTTCACCATTTTGTGTTAGAAAAGGCAATTTGTTGTCAAGGTTCATGCAAGAAGGGCATGAGGGACAACAATAGTTACAGCAGAGGCTCAGCTATTGTGTGACTTTAATTTAACCTCAATGACAAAAAGATTAAATATTTTAGCCCCTCACCTTTTCTATTTGTTAAAATAAATAGAGGCCATGATGGAAACACATGGTCTTGACTTTTTCTTCCCCTTCCTTCACTTATTATTGCTTAGCCTCTGTCGACCTTAGACAGCCAAAAATAAACAAACTTGAGGAGCATTAAGTTATGAGAATGAAAAATGGGAAAAAAAAATAAAAATAAAAATAGACGTCATCTATGGCAGCTGGCTTTCATTTTGTGTCACTGTGGTTAGCTCCTTTCAAAACACCAGGATGTTGTTGTCGTATTGATATTGTAAGGCAGCTTTAAAAGAAACCCCAAATTTTTCCAGATTAATTTTGGGCAGTCAAAATTAATTCAGCTTTCTGCTCTTGACTGTTTCTCACCATCTGCTTCAACATGGTTCCCTGCATATGTTCTATTATTTCACATTTTTATTGAATAGCATTATTTTAAATTGATTTTTTTTTTTCATAATTATTCTTGAACTACTGAATATCTCCAACGTTAGTATGTAGACTTCAGATATCATTGTGTGTGCGCGTGTGCGTGTGCATACGCCAGCAAGGCCTCAGGTCATGGTTGCTCATATTTATAGTTGAATTATTGAAAGCTTGTTTTTCCATCAAGGTGAAATTCTGAAGCATCCGGCGCGGCACACAAACATAACACCAAGCCGAACAAACACAGGCTTTGAAAATAACTTTTTGAAGAATCAGTAAGAAGTGAGCCTCAGTCCAGAATGGAAGCCCATCTACTGGAATCGCTTCCAATAAAGCAACACATCCACCATGTGGATGGTGCCTTAAAAAGCAGTGCAAGAGGCAATGGTGGCCTGGCCTGGCCTTCACTGATATAATCAAGCACACAATGCGCCAATGGAATAAGTAAATGAAACAGATGGTATCGACATCATGCGCGGTAATTAGTCAATAAGATTCATCTACCCGGATATTAGGAATATCAATTATGTCCTAATGGTGCCTAATTAAAAGTGTGCGAAGATCATTTATTGTGCATCTCGAGTTAAAATGTTTCTGAGGCATGATTGTTTTGTTCCCACTTGTCATTCACTGTAGTACTATCAAATTCATACATTCATTTTCTATAGCACTTATAGTATTGCAAGTTTGCAACCTGCCGCTGGAACTCAATTATCATTTATGTGTCCTCTTGGTTCCGTTGTTATATAATGAACAATAACAACACACAGTCAAAGGCTTTTATTGAAAAATAAAATCAAGAATGCCATGTGAATTGACAGAAATTTTGGGGCCAACTTAATTAAGTACAGTCAATGTTTTAAATACCGCATTTAACCTTTCTGAAATGTCATGTAAACAAAACTTAACTGCGCTGCTGAAGACACGTGATGGAGAGAGAACAGGAAGGTGTTTGCACAATGATACTTGTATATAGGTAGATGGCCAGGATCAATGTACACAGTGTAGAATAAGCATGGTTATGCTAGTACACCATATTTATGAGTGGATCTTATATTTACATGTGAGTGGGCCTGAAATATTACTATCTTCATCCTGCTTCTCCCTTTATGTAAGGCCTAAAACAAAACAAAACAAGCCTTAATAAAGGGGAGAAAAGTTGTGGAGCCCTGAGGTCGCAGTAGCACATAAACAAGACTGTCAAGAACCCCCACCATCACATGGAACGATTTTCCTCTTCTTAACATATAGCGCCATCTAGTGGCTCAGAAGAAGAAGCCCAATAAGAGTCACGTGGAGTAGAATATGGAACAGGAAATCCACACAGAATGAAAGCTTGCTGGTTGGTCAACAGAAAAGCATATTAATGGTGAGAACACACACAAACAGGCTTTTTTTTCTCTCCCCCTATTTCTATTCTAGATAAACCATTTTATATAGTACCGTACTTTTGGTTGACATGGACTCAAACACAATTTTAAACATATGTCACATCGCCTCTCTTGCTCACAAAAACATAGATAAACATAACATAGGTAGACAACAGGCTCCTTTTGAACTGTGTGCCTACGGTGACGCTAACACCTGTGCTAAATGGATAGATAGCTGTAGCTTCCAAGCTAGCTACTTAATTAACTAAAATACCTGCTGTTAGTTAGTTAGTTAGTTAGTTAGTTAGTTAGTTAGTTGTTCCTAAATATGAACAAAGAGGCAATTGAGTTAAGTAGCTAGCTACCTAGCTAGCTACTATTTATCCATCCAGCACAAGTGTACTCAGATATAGATAAGAAAATGTTCTCCTTTTTTTGTATAAATATATTCTTCCTATTCACAAAAGCTATATCTGATATCCGTGACGCATGATCACTTTGTCATTACTGATATCTGTAAACTTAAGCTTCATATACTGTATCGTTAATGTTTGAATATCTATGACAGAATATCTCTAACTCCAGTTTGAGACATCTACAATTTGATTCTGACTAGTCATAATTTCTGTTAAGGATGTCATATCAATTCAAGAGCTACTACTATATGTCATGTGTACCTTTATAGCTATGTGTATTATTTATTTTTTTAAATGTTTAACTATATATTTGTATGTTAATTCAGGATAGTCAAAATATGTTGAATCCGCTTGCCACAGCAATTGCCCTTGTTGGACAACTATTTCAATGTGATGTCATCAAACATGTAGTTTGATTGGAGGAAATAACACACAGTGTCAAACGTGCCACCCATTTTTCTGGGCTCTGTGTAAAGAGGTAGATAACTGCCAGATCTTTCATTATGGCTGTTTTGACTGGTTTATGTGTCGATCAATGGTGAAGCAGTGGTGTGGAACACAACATGTTTTTCCTCACAGTGATTTGTGATGTGCAAATCCTGTCGTAAATAACTGGAATGATGTTGTCATGAAAGGGAAGGTAGAGAGATTTTATTTACATGGTCAATAAAGAGCCAGAGCTAGTTGTTATGTGTTCTACATTCCCACAGAGATCTAGCGGTGACGGCGTCGGAAGGCAATTGTGGAGTGGAATCGTGGGACATATTAACATTCTCATGCACGTCGCTCCAGTGGTCAGCTCGAACATGGCTTCACAAGGCCATAAAAGCGCCACGGTGCCATTGGGACTGGAATTGCCACCATTTGCAGCTTCACATTATGCAGGACTGTGTTGAACGGCATTGACACATGATCCAGATCCATGTGAGTGTAAACGTGTCTATTACAGTCCTAATGTTAAGTAACCAGATATGCGTAGTGGGATTCCCCTCTCCCGCCCTCCCGTTCTTTTTTGATCCCTTTTACATGGACCGTGGGAATATGGGTGTGGTTTTAGCATGCACCTGTTATGAGAGCGGATGAAACACAAGTGTCAGTATTCACACAATGCACAAATTCAAACCTGTTTGTTTGTACTTGCTTTTTCAGACACATGGAGACAGCTGAGACACTCACTATTAAGGTAAGTCATCAGTTCAATTTCATTTATAAATGTAGTGTTTTATACTTAACAGTACAGTTGAACCTCCATGTGGTTCCATGTTTTGTAATTTCAAGATAATTTTGTCAAAATGAAGTGGTCCAGAAGCAAAAATGTGAACTTGAACTGCTAAAACTGTCATACAAGTATAAACATATTGGGAAGGTCATATATATGCAGATTTTATGTCCATTGTACTGTATAAGCCCAATACCGTTAATGCACCTACATTATGCTTCACATTAATTAAAATAAATTACATTAAAATTAATTAAACTAAAATACAAAATGCAGCCTGGAGGTGAAGCTCATCTGCAGCTTCTACTTCATCCAGTAGAGGGTGCTACGCTGAGTTTAACAATTGAATGAATTAATCCATCAGTCCCCCCCAACACCAGAAAAAAAAAAAGAGGTTAACCCCTGGGCATTATCTTATTTTGAAATGACTTGGTCAGAACCATCAAAACCCGAAAACCGGTCACAATAACGCCGAAGGGTTTTAATGTGTATGCTGTAGCCTATTGATAATACCATAAATCCCAATCATGAAAGCCTACTCATGTGTTCCTGACTTGTTTTCCTTTTGTGAAACCAACTCATTCCCTGATCACAACTTCATAACCACGTACTACTCCACACATGTCCTCACTCCTCTCTGTATTTCTTTTTCCTATTTTCATGCACAAAATGGGTGATGCATGTACTTTTTATGTAAATGTGCTCTTTATGCCATCCATATTGGATTTTTCTGCATTTCATGGGCACGAAAAAAGATCCCCATCTTGTGTCCATCATCCCACATTTCCCTGCAAGTCTTCAGTCAATCCTTCCATTGCCTTCCATTTTCTCTGAAACATTTATGACAGCTGATATTTAAAACAAGAGATTTGCAATGTTGGCCTCACCCTCACTTTAATTGTTCCTCATTTAATATGGTGCATAAATTGTATCGTTCTTGTATGTTTGATATTCTATGCAGTCCAGGCTTGCCCTGTTTCGCGGTTAGATGTAAAGGTTTTTTTTTTGTTTTTTTGTTTTTTTAAATTATACATCCTCAAAGTGTTTGTGAACGTGTACGTGTGGGAGATGAAGGGGCTCAGATGTGTAAGTACATGTTTAATTATGCGAATGGTTTGCATTTCCAAAATGATGTGGCTGTGCATGTGTGTGTCATGTGCATATAGCACCTGATTAAATCAAGGCAGTGCCCTCTGGGTGGACGTGTGTGTGTGCGGGTGCGCATTCGCCAATTACTGTAGATTGAATTAATGTGGCGCCTGTGTAAATGAGATGGGGTGTGAGCTGGTGGGCGTGCTTCACTTTCTGCCTTTACTTTACGATATTCAACACACGTACAATGGAATACTGAACATTGAAGAAAAAAAACAAAAAAAAACAACAACAACTGTAAAATTCTAATTTATTCAGTCACTGGACCAAATGTGAATACAATTTGTGTTACACAAAAATCCTATGCAGTGTGATTTATTTATTTTTTCTCACTCTTCATTGTCACAAGTGATCGGAGTTCCATTTTTTTATGTACTAGCAAGTGCTTAATAGGTCTTCTTATGACACTGTTTTTGTCAAGTTTACCTGTTTGACATCTATTAAACACAACAAAAAAGGAGAAGACAATTCAGTTCAGGGCTCGCGAGGAGAGAGGAGAGGGACTGACTGATACAATTTACTTCTGCACTCTCTGAAGATTCCTCTCCTCACCCTCTCTTTTTATTTGGTTTTCCACGCCCCATAAAAACGTTTGGACGCCGCTGCTCTATGGGGTTTCTGTCTTGAGATTGACCAGGCTAGAGTTCAAAACAAACACGGGGAAGCAGAGTTTAGCTGTTATGCTGCATGCAAATGGAATCAGCTGCCTACTGAAGTGATATCAGCCCATAGTGTAAATGCTTTTAAAACGTCTTAAAGCTGTTGCTTTTCTTCCATACTAAATATTCAAATTCACAGTTTTTGTTAATCTGTTTAAATATTGTACATTGAGTAATTTGGGGAAGCTACTTTTATTTTCTCTGATTTCTGTACCAGCTGCAGCTGTTGTCTTTTGTAAATGCTTTTAGGCATTTATGTCTTTACTTGTTTTGATTGGCAATGTCAAACATGTAAATACTGTACAGTAAATGAGTACCCTACACCAATGCAAAGTCACAACATTTATAGGTCTCTTTTACACGGCACTATTATTGCACGGTGATATTTCACACAAGCCGTATAGTAGAAGGATGACACGTGCACGCACGCACGCACGAAATGATCGCCCGCATGCACATTATCTTCCTGCACACATTTTTTTTCAAGCACATATTCTCATGCGGTCTACTTCATCATTTCCTCCTATCCACACACATATGCGCGCTCGCACACACACACTGACAAGACAGGCCCACATATTCCTTTCATTAGAGAGATGCTGGCAGATACATGCTGGGATTCTCCATTGTGCTCCCTATCAGCCCGTGGGATGGGGCTCACTAATTAATATCTAACTGACGTCCGCCTCCAAGCGGCAAGTGGGGGGGATGTCGAGATGGAGGAGGACGCGGGAGTTGGGGGCCATAGTAGAGAGATGGCCGCTGAAGGAAAGACAGAAAATGACGACTTGGGGCAACTCAGCGTCGTGGCAGTTTTCTGGCATGTGCGTCATGTGAGGCAGCACATGAAGGGAAGGGCGGTGAGGGGTTACTGCCTGCAATGGTTGGAAGTGGTTTTCTGTCATGTAATTTTCTGATGAACAAGGCTGTTTATATGGATAATTTGCACCCCCTTGTGGAAATTCCATCTGTAATGTCTATTAGATAACATCAATAACAGTGAATGTGGAAAAAAGGGGCTGATGGCACAGGCCAAATATGTTTAGATTATTCTCTGGAATGATCCAGAACAGTTGATATTTCCACTCCACCTGCGAAAATGATCAAGGTGGTCACTAAATAGAGTTTAGGGGCTTATTTGCATGTATAATTGAAAACAGTCTGAAGTCCAAGCAAGACCAGAATTCAGCCACTCATCATTTGGGATTCTCAGCAATGTCATTGATGCTTGCTTGGCAAGTTGGCAAGTGAGGTCCATCTTGGAATTCGTGTTAGTGCTCATGGAAAGGAAACACAGTTTCGGGATCTATTTTAGTAACTGTATGCAGAGGCAGGTTAGAACCGGTGTTGGTAATTTTAAACACAAGGAGAGGCTTGTGGATCTGGGGGAATTTTTTTTTAATAATATTGACAAAGTTTCAGGAAAAAAAAAAAATCAAATCTATGGGTGCCAAACTATGACAGTAATGGTCTTCACTTTTCAGTTTATTCAATTATGACTAAGATCGATTAAGAATAACAAGACCAGCACATATAGTTGAAAAATGCCTTAATGTCATACGTAGTTAGCGCACCTCACTAGACCTCATTTCCGCCATCATTGAAGGATGAATTTATACTCTTTGTTACAATGAAATAAGTGAAAAGACTGATGTTTGTCCATCGTCGGTGAGTGTTTCAGTATTGTGATAGTCTGGGATGATCAACATCTGAAGGACTTTACGACTTTGATTTCGATCTCCTCTGACTCGTGTGGCGAATTGGAGTCTGCTTGTGGAGTTTGACAAGAAGTATCACTAAAGTGAAGACAACAAATGACTGCCACGCAAGCCCCTATCCGCTATGTAGTTAGCTGTCGACTTGTTAGCTTCCATATGCTTTCCCACTTGTGATCAAAAGATAGTGCTCTGTGTGTGTTATGTTTCAGCATCACAAACTGTGTTGGACTCGCTTGTAGCTCGTAAGAAGCTGTATGACGGAATTCCACTCCCAAAAGACTCCATTTTAAATCTGACCCCAAAGCCATATCTTGTCAAACACTCATCCCATTGCCACTCCCCTTAAGATCTGGTTTGTTTGTGTACATGTGTGTGTGTGGTACAGTTGCCAGATGTTACATGCTACATTGTGATTGTTTTGGAGGGCTTTAACAGTGGCGGATTGGGTTTAGGGATAGCCTGGAACCCCTATAATGAGATGGTGCATTCGCCCTCCCCTGCTGTGCAATCTGCTTAATCCAGTACTGGATTCTACTATAGGAGATCTCTGTCTTATTTGTATTTTAACGCACTGACATACATTTACGGGGCAGCTTAGCAAAGTCTTGACTGACTTTCATCTAGCATGACAAAGACAAGATAAAAAAAAAAGAAGGAAAGAATGACTCAAATCATGACTTTCTGCGGGCTCGACGAGATGCAGCGTCAGAATTGTTGGCCCACCTGAGCGTTGTCATGGCGAAAGCGTCCTCAAGGATGACACGCGTGCGGGTCCCTGGAGACAGAGCCCCGCGCACACCCCTGGTGACAGCACGTGCGCGTGCGCGTGCGTGTGCGCGTGAAACGGGCTGGGGAGAATCGCATCCTTATCCTTTCGACACCTGCCGTCGTGTTTCAGCTTTTAATGAGCTGTCGAGCTGCATGCATTATTCCCGCATAGCCAGCAAATGCATTGCGGCTGCTGCCATATCTATCTATCTATCTATCTATCTATCTATCTATCTATCTATCTATCTATCTATCTATCTATCTATCTATCTATCTATCTATCTATCTATCTATCTATCCATCCATCCATCCATCCATCCATCCATCCATCCATCCATCCATCCATCCATCCATCCATCCATCCATCCATCCATCCATCCATCCATCCATCCATCCATCCATCCATCCATCCATCTATCCATCTATCTAAAATATGCATTGAAGGGTGTGTGCAGTGGGGGACACCCCCCGTCGGGCTCCTTTCATGGCTTAAGAAAGGTTAGATTCCTCAGTGAGGCTGCATTCTTCTTTGCTCCCTATTCGTGCAGCTTATTCGCCATTTCATCTTGTAGCCAAAGATTTAACTGACAGATAAAAGAAAAAAAAAAAAAAAAAGAAACTGTGCCATTTTTGCCATTTATTTGAATGTACTTTTTTAGCCTTATGTCTTCTGTTTGTGACATTTATTTAAAAAAAAAAAAAAAAAAAAGCAGAAAAAAACAAAAACAAACAACAGCAACAACTAACTGGTATCCTTAATTTATTGGTGCCCAACATAAGGCCTGGGGGGCATTTACAGCTCACCATCTAATTTTTTAGGAGCCAGTGGTATGTGCTAAAACATAAAATAAAATAAAATAAAATAAAATAAAATAAAATAAAATAAAATAAAATAAAATAAAATAAAATAAAATAAAATAAAATAAAATAAATATTTTAACATGGCCCACAATGCTATTTTTTATATTTTTTCCCGGTGAGGTTGGGCCGCGTTATTTAGAAGTGCAGCTGTGGGAAAATTGGGCGGACATGAGTGGGGAGCTAATGCTACTACTACTACTAAACTTTTACCTTCTAGACATGCAAAAATACATAAAAAATACAGCTGAAAGAGTTACAGAAGTTCTCTTCTTAACACTGAGGACAATTAAGATAACTGCATTTCAGATATAAAAAAATGTTTTCTCCAATTTTTTTATTAATATGACTCAAGAATGTGGAGATGGGATTGCACTATTGCTCTGTGGAATTGGGTGGGTGATTATATTGCGTTTGTGCAATAATATGTCTGATGTTGTGGAAACTGCACGCTGCGTAACTGTATGCAGAGGCAGGTTAGAACCGGTGTTGGTAATTTTAAACACAAGGATAGGCTTGCGGATCTGAGAAAAAAAATATGAAACATGGAAAAAAAATATTTAAAAAATATACAATAATATTGAAAAAGTTTGAGAAAAAAAATCAAATTCATAGGTGGAATAATGTGTCTGATGTTGTTGAAGCTCCACCTCTTTCTGTCCATCATACTAGGCTGCATTTTGTCCGATACTGCCACCTACTTTTGACTAAAATTGACGTCAAAATGTGAGCAAACCCAGAAAATGGATAGTATTTGCTTGCAACACAAAGCAAAACATACAACTAGGAAAAACTCACATGTTGGGGCACTGTAAGTACCCATGTTTTGAAAGATGCTGGAGAAAAAAAACAAAACCATGATGTCATGATAACGCCTCAATGATATCATCCCCATTCTGACTGCAACACCTTGAGGGCATTTTTCCAGAGTATCTGGTAGACTTTGATGCGTGGTTAACCAGTGTTATAGTTTCTTTTTGTTTGAATATTTGAGCAGCAGCATCTTTTGGAAGGAATTTGCAATTTCAGCTTATCTTTGCTACTGTATCATTTCTTCACTTTCTATCACTTTGACTCCCTTCATCCCCCACACTCACACATACCTCACATGTCAGCATCATTGTCTCAGCACCAAAGCGAGGGCAGGGGTGCGTTTTTTTTTTTTTTTGGGGGGGGTCGTCCAGCAGGGTGGGTGGGGTCTGCCTGCAATTCGACAAGCTCTCTCCCCTGCTTGTTCTTGCTCGTGTTGAAGCACCCCCTCGCCCCCCCACCCCCTCCCACCCTCCCATCCATCCTCCCACTCTCTCTCCCCCTCCCTTTTGGTCCACCCTCCCCCCACCCACACGCCTTTCACTAGCAAGCAATGAGGTAATCCCTAGCAGCCGCGTGAAGTGCAGCAAGTGCGGCGTGAGGAGCAAGAACAGCAGCCGGCGTGATGTCAGGAACTGCGATACGCGCTGACTCTTGTCACTTTTCTCATGTTAGCAGCTCTTTCCTCTAGCTTGCGTGGTTAGCTGCTGACACGCTGTAGCTTTGACAATTTTTTTTTGAGCTTTTTTTTGTAGTCTCTCACTATGTGGAGGGGTTTTTAGGCTAGGCAAAGCAGGGGCGGGACAGGCTTAGCCTAAGGGGCTCGGGGGCTTATATCGGACACCCCGGGGTGGGGGTGAAGAGACAGTAGAGGCAAAAAAAAAAAAAAAAGACGAGAGGACGTGAGCAGAAACATCAGGGGAAAGGTGCGTTCCCACCATGACGGAAAGGTGCAGTCTGTGGAGCGCCCTGTCGGCTGCAGCATGCTGCTTCTACCGGGGATCGTTCATGCAGGTGCAGGTCAGTGTGCGTTGCGTGCGATGCGTCTCAATGAATGATGCATAGGTGAGCCCACAGTAGCATCAACCATCATGCAAACTGGCAAACCGGTGACATCATAGGAGTAGTGCTGGCAAAAGCAATGTGAAGAGACAGGAAGTGGCGTGGCGTACTACTTAGGAGTTTGAGTGCATGCGAGTGAAAGTGCGTGTGAAGGTCTACAGTATCATCTTCACTTGATCTAATTCCAGCTCAGAGTTTGAAACCCAATGTGACCATATACACAGGACAGGCTGACGCTGACAGTATATTTTTGCTAAACATATTGCGCACAGGAAAAGCCTATATTGAATTTCTGATGTTAAGGCGCTCGGTGCCTCATTAGATGAGAACATGGACTATTTGTTTTTGCTACTGTGTCGGCCACTTTGTTGTACTGTATACCGTCACTGACTACAATAGTTAGTGGACCTGCAAGATTTATGAGGTGCAATTCATTCTTTACAAAGATTATGCTCACTTTAGATTGCTACTGTCAGCTTTATGTTTAGTATTTTTGTGTAGTATGCAACAGAGTATCAATCAGAGCTCGCTATAGTAATCAAGTTATTCGGAATTTGGGAAACTGTATGGAATTAATTGTTGATTTGGTCTCAACTGGCATGGAAACAGGAGTTCAGAACAGTCAGACAGGTCTCATTTCATTCAATAACACAATTCAATGTGAATAGAATGATAGCAATTAAGACGTTGTCCCAATTATATAAAAAAATAAAAAATAAATTACGGGGCAGCATATTTATGTTTTGAATCTCTCGAGTTTCAGGGTTTGACTCTCGGCTCGCTCAAGTGTGGAGATTGCATATTTATAAGTTCTTAAGCAGCCTCCTCCCACTTTACAAAAAACATGTACATTACATTAATTTACAACTTTAAATTGTGTGAATATGAGTTGTTTTTCTATATGTGCCCTGTGATTGTCTGGTGACCACTCACTCACTCACTCACTCACTCATTCACTCACTCACTCACTCACTCACTCACTCACTCACTCACTCACTCACTCACTCACTCACTCACTCACTCACTCACTTTTTTAGCAACACCGGTGAAATATTTCAATGATCCTGTTTATTTCTTTTGTCTTTTTTATTTTTAATTTTTTAACTACTATATGGTCAAGTTTGTACCCGAAGATTTGACTGACTGTCGTCATCACTTTTTGTGTACATCTGTTTTGCTTCAGATGGGAGTGTTTAGCTCAGAGTCGTTAAGTTATTTTTAATCAAAGCGGCGGCGGGTTCGCGCCTAACAGTTGTTGAAGTGGGTGAATTAATTAGTTAGCGAGGCCGTTACGTGTTAAGTGGCAACCTCTCTTATTGTAAGCGAAGAATAATTGCTTAATTCTTTGCAACATGGGATTGTTTTCAAACACTCGCATTTAATCTGGCCTAATATTGACTCACCCGATCCATTCTCATTAAAGATAGCTTGTCAAGCACAATAATGTGCAACCCAAGCAGGGCTGCTGTAATTGTTACTTGTTCAACTCAGCTATAGTCTCATTGATGACATCACTTTGCCTCCAGCAAGGCATTTGTTTGTTTTATTAGTTATCTGTCAGGATTACCTGTTTGACATCTATTAAAGGAGAGAAGACACTCAGTTCAGGGCTCGCGAGGAGAGGAGAGGAACTGACTGATACAATTCACTCCTGCACTCTCTGAAGATTCCTCTCCTCACCCTCTCTATTTATTTCATTAGTTAGGCTAGGCTAGGCTATGTGAATGTGAGTGCCAAGCAAAGCATTCTTCATTGCAAGCAGAAGCAGTTCTTCATTATCAATACGTGTTCACATACAGGACATGCATGAGTTCTTCTATGGAATTCTTTTCTTGAGGGGTTGTTTCAAATGTAGAAGTGCATTTTATTATTGTTTTTACATGACATTAGTGGTTAGCTTCTTTTCATTTGAGCGTTTGAAAACTCTTTGAATTGTTCTGACACATTAACATTACTACACATTATGTAGCGTTGTATAGCAGCGAAGAATGTTAACATTTTACTTAAAACGTGACTTTTACTATCAATAAAGGTTTTATGATGGTCTGATTTCCCCAGAGCTTCCACTGAATTTATTATTGAAATATGATTCTCAAATTGTACTTGATGGTATGACAAATAAATGATAAATCAGTAATAATGGATGTTGTGGTGTGTATACCCACCTCATCAGGTGTATCAATGGAGAGAGATTACAATTGATCCCCTGGTCTAGACTGCACTATTCTCACTGTGTGTACACACAAAAACATACACACACACCCATGCCGCTCAACCTTTGTGTGTTCATTGTACCCAGTGCTTCCAGCGCGTCTCTGTAACTGGGACAATGTAACTACCCCCTGGACTCTTGACAGTGGCAGTGACATCCCCCCTCTTCATCACACACGCACACGCATGCATGGCTCGCTAGCCCTCCCCTCCACTTTGATTTGTTTTTTAAGTTAATCTCTCTTATTCTTTCCGCCAGCCACTTTCCCTCCCCTTGTCTCCCTCCTTCTCTTTTCGCCTTCAAGGCTGTGGCCTGATTCCCTGCTGACCTGAGCAGCATGTGGCTGCCATGGTGCCCAAGCCAGCAGCCGGTCACTCTGTCCTAGCATTCCTGTGCCCGACTGCACGTGTACCTTTTTACGCAGTCGGCTTTCCAAGCTCACAACATGGCACCTCAAGTGCCTGCCAGCCACATGCACCGTTAACCACGCCTCTGCCTGGATACACCACGATAGACCAGTCACCATCTCATGCCATCTTCTTGACATACAGAATGGCTTTTAAAATGCATGATAGACGTGGTGTGTTGAAATATTCCATTTTTGTGGTGGTGACTTGAATTGAAATGCGTTCAAAACAAATGCCGGATCCGAATTTTCTGATTTCTGATGAAAGTGAAAGTGAATTATGTCAGTGCCCGCAGAGACGAACCCTCACAAGGGTTAGCTTATCGCTAGCTAGCTGCTACGACAGACATGACACGGATGGATATAAAACTTTACACACACAAAAAAAAAGTAAGTAAGTTATTTTAAACTAGTATATGTACACTCTGATATGTGGCATATTTTGATACTTAATCGGTTTAAAATAAAATTCAGGGAATTAGATGCCAGAGATATTTGCACTTTTTTTCTTTGTACACAATGCCTAACCCAATATTGGAAAATGAGTTATAAGTCTTGTATCTCTTTAAGTAGTATTTTTCAAAGCAAACTTTCCCCATAGAAAATATTAAATAAATTAAATAAAGCTTTCGAAGCTTTGTTCCCCCAAAACATTTTGTTAAAATTTCAAATTGTACAACCTCTTGGGGCATTCATCTTTAGAAGTTCCACTTCCATTCACTCTTGTCGTTTTCGTTCAAGAATTCCTGCATCAACTCCACCGCTCAATCTCGCGTTTGCTCTATACTGCATGCACAATATCTCCTTTTGTATGCTGTTGAAGCGTATCATGCGGAAGAGCAGCTCATCATTCTCCCTTTATGTCCTTCAAAACAGTGTTTATACCCAGCTTGTTGTAAAGTTTGAGGTTATTGGTTTGATAGTAATAAATGACAGTACGACAGTCTCGGAATCTTGGTTATAGCCAACTTGGTCACAGCTGGTTAACCCGCGATCGTCATGCCATTCAGACGATACACTCTTGCCTATATCATTCAGTCAGTGTGTGTTGGACCAACCCAGAGCCAACTGGTATGTTTTAGCATTGAAATATTCACCATGTAATCCCCTCCTCTCCGCTCCTCTTATCTGTCTCTCCTTCTCGCCCTCCTCCCTAAAAAGCTTTTCGCCATAAATCCTCTTTTGGCGTGCTGGCCTGTCACACCCTGGAGGCTCATATTGTGAGGGGCAGCTGTGTGTGCGCGCGTGTATATTTACGCGCGAGTGTCCACATCCTCATTAGTGCACTGGCATGTTTTTGGCTTTAATTAGGCGTGGGACTGTGTCTGTCAGCCGCATATTTTCGTTTCATGTACGTTTTGTCTGTTCACAGCTTGGTTGCGGTTTGTGTTGTGTCTCGACAGTGCAGACAGACATCAAACCGTGAAGAGTTAGAAGGCTTCGAGCGGACGTGGAGTTTGGGCATCAGTTGAAGAGTGGGATTAGTTGAAGTTTGTTTAATTGATAATTCATTCTGTAGTTTGGATACTTTGATACATGAAGCTTCTCTTTGATTCGGTTTTCTCAGAGTGTGATCAAAGTCGCCGTACGTCTAGCAATAAATGGGATTGACTGCTTATGTATTGTCCACTGTTTGTTCAGTCAACCCTGCAGGAGTCTGGAAAAAAAAATGCATAAAGGGGTTCTTGGTTTATGAGTTTTACTCCTATGGTGGCGACATAACCTGAATTTGTATGCAAGTTGGAATGTGCCATCGTCGATTACGAACCTATGCTTGTTATGTGCTGAAGGTAGGATCCCAAAGCGCAGACACAAATAAGATTTTAACTATTTATTCACATCGAGAGGCGTGAGAGGCATTAACAAACTTGACTAGATGAGAAACAACGAGGGTTGCACAGAGGGACAGTGGTAATAATCCGACAAACATACACACTTCTCAGAACGCTACTACAGACAGTGAATTGATCTGATTGGTTGTGACTAAGTAAAGGATTAAAGATTGACATCACATAGGTCCAGACATCCCCTAAAGGATTAAAGTTTGACATCACATAGGTCCTGGCATCACATAACATCACATAGCGTTTGCAGTTGAAACCAGATGATGGTTACATCAGTTCAAAACAGACACTTGTTACATCAGTACAAAACAGACACTTGACCTCACAGTCATGAACCCAAACTTCACAGGTCATGAACTCAAACCTAACCCTGGCGTGACCCCAGACATGAGTCAAGACCCAAACATTACCCCTGCATGACCCGAGTCATGACAATGCTAACATAAAAGTGTAACAAAAGGTTAATTCAAACAGTCAAGTTGAATTCATGTTTCTACACCAGTTTCATCATAAGCTCCAGCACATCCATCACCCCACTGAGGACAAGTGCTATAGAAAATAGGTGGATGGATGCATAAAATACTTATATGGCTCTGTTAACACATTACACTACTCAAGTTAAAGCTCAGATCTGCTCTTAAAAGTTTGAAGTTTCCGAGCATGTGCAGTTGCTTGGGATGAATTAAACATGAGATTTTATTGCATAACCCTTTGGAAAAACAAGCTGCATAAAGTACTTTTTGTACTCATCTGCAGAGGTAGGTGGAGTAGCCAAAAATTTTACTTAGACGTATTATTTTAGAATAAAATGACTCAAAATGACTCAAAAAAAAAATATCATTTTACATTATTTATTTATTTTTTTTATTATTATTTTTTCACTCACTCACTCACTCACTCACTCACTCACTCACTCACTCACTCACTCACTCACTCACTCACTCACTCACTCACTCAAGAAGCTTGTGTGAGTGAGTGGAAAAAAAAATATCCGTGCATGCTGTCATGTTGCAAAACAAATTCTCCCAGCCCGTCTGCCGGCACCAGACAGTAAGTGACACGCCCAATGACACCACCCCCGCTCTGCGATTGGCTGGAGGGGTAAAAAACTGTCCTTCCACAGAAACATCCCGCTGTTGTCAAAACAAACACAAAATGGCAAAATACAGGCTGGGTAGGAAAAAATCACCACCGCACATTAACAGAAGCCCAGACGTGTAGATTGAGAAGGAGTTCATGGTTATACATCCTGTATTTATATAGTGCATTTTCCTGAGTGAAAATGGAAGCTCATTTGTTTTGATATGTTAGCTGTGTGATTTAGCATCATTTAGCGTCCATGTGGTTCCGTCGTCGGGTCGATGGAACGTGCGGTTTGAGCTTATTAGTGGCACACTGTTGGAGCAAAGGAGGCAGGAAATCATTATTTGTGATTGAGAGTGAAAGATGGACTTGAACACCAGTTACACGTTCATCCAGCCTCAGGTACTTTGAATTTGTCTGACCTTGATCATCGCAAACGCCGTTGACAATAACAAGCTCATTTCATTTACAAGTTGTACGGTAAATATGATCACATTGACTTTTCACATATGCTTTATACTGATGATGATGACTAAATGCACTTGAAGTTGTTATCATTTGAAGTATTTACTCTAGTTTAAAGTGGCATATTGCAGTCTCTGTCTATAGAAGGAATTCTTATTCGTACTAGATGGTCTCCCAGTAGTGTTGTGATTCCTAGCTCCAGGCCAAGATTACTCTGCTCTCCACCTCAGCGCCTCGTGTTATCACCGCTGCTCCTCTCTAACATGATTGAGGAAAACTTCACATTAGAATAACAAAAAAGCTCGAACAAATGCTGCCGCTTCAGGAATGTGGATTATTCCAAAGAGGAGCTGCCTGCGAGTTAAATATTTGGCCCTATCAGCATTTGAGAGGGTGATCGAAAGTAGTGCAATGGAATTGCTGAGTAAAACTAACAAAACTGGAGCCTCACGGATTTGAATGGTGCAACTAATTAGAAATATGGACTCATTTTACGGGACAGAATGGATCTGCAGATGCTCACAAAAAATGTTAACAAGCTAGAATGAAGTTTGACTGCATCAACCATTAGAGCAATTTCTCCAATGAATCCACTTTGCTTATTATCTTGCGACAGTTATGGGGTTTCCATCCAAATGTTTTGACATTTTTAACCGAATTTAGTGAAAATGCGCAAAACGAACATGCGACTTATGTATGTTTCCATTGGTTATTATTTTGCGAATAGTGAGAGGAGAGGAGACTGCACCATGAGATGTCACATGAAATCGTCTCTCTACCACAAACCACTCGGCTGACTGTCAGCAAAAGATTCATGCTCACTACTTTTATTAATTATAGAAATATTTCAATTTTTTCAACAACCCCCCCCATAATATCATCCTTTAATTTCCGTCATCATTTTTTGTGATTACAATATGTAAGTGTGACATAACATCCGGTCAAAACACGTGGCGACGTGGTGCCAATCATCGTTTATTCACAAAACCCAAAATTTGCATTTCCCTGTTATCGAAATTTTAGGCTGTTTTTTTATTTTGTAGTTCATTTTTGCAATTCTAGATAATTTGATAATTCAAAAAAACTATGGATAGAAACACATCTAATTAGGTCCAGAGGTGTTTTGGCTTTACCCACAGGGTATTTGAAAACTAACTAACTAACTAACTAACTAACTAACTAACTAACTAACTAACTAACTAACTAACTAACTAACTAACTAACTAACTAACTAACTAACTAACTAACTAACTAACTAACTAACTAACTAACTTTTAGGAAAAGATGCACAATTAAAGCTCTATTTTCTTACCCAGCGCAAGCCCGGCACGAGGCGTTGTGTACAGGGGCAAGCTAGAATTTGATTTGGTATTTCTTTGTTGTTATTTTCACAGATGCTCGCAACTTGCCACTGTTAGTTTTGTCTTGGTTCCAAAAGTTTGAAAATTTCACTAGTATTGTAAACGCACATTCAAGTGTTGTCAGGCAATCGTTCACAAGTGGGAAGCTGAGAAGTGTGCCCGTTGTATTTATTGTCTGTTGTGTTGCGTCCTTTAAGTTCACACATGCCTTTGAACTGACAACACACACGCGCATAGCATATGTTGAGAAAGCTAACAGCTGAACAGCGACCGTGTGGCATAGTGATGGGATTTAGAGCAGGAGGTGCACAATTGTTTGCTTCCTTCAACTTTGACCTCAGGTGGCTGTAGCCTGAAGTTCTCTGCTATGTCACGAGACTTGCTATAGGACAGCTTTCAACTGCATGTTACAACTTAGTTAACTAATTTGCTCCCAATAACGTGTAAATACGTTTTTTTTTAATGTAAGTGTCCCTGACGTATTTCTACGTTTTTTTTTTGGTTTGTTTTTTTATGGTAGAGCATACAGAAGGCTTTGATGCAGCCTCTCAACTGCAAAGAACGGTTGCAGAAATGGTAGTTATTACACAAACGGCCAGCAGGTGGCAGCAGAGCAAAGGAGATCAACCAGGGCCATCTAGAAAAAAGCTCAATTACTTACAATTTTAAATAGATTTGTAAAAGCTGATGAAACTTAGCTCTCTTCTAATGCTAATTGCTGCAATACGGAAACAGATAGAATCATACTTTTTTTTCCTGATGAAAGAAGAGACTTTCATCTTTCTTTTGGTAGGTTCCATGCTTTTATAGCAATTGAACACAATATTCTGTGGGACTTGCAAAATCAGTCAAAATCCAGTAAAACAGCCGGGATTGGTTCTGTGAAAACGGCTGGGAGTGAATGAGTTAAAGGAATCGTTTTTTTTTTTTTTTTTTGTTTTTTTTCAATTACCTAAGTATTTCTGTAAACAGTATCAAAAGTCACATTTCCATCATGTGGCATGCTGACTAGCTGCAGTTACTCTATAAGAAATATTTACATTGCATTAGTGCTTCTGCTTTTTTCCTGTTTTATGAATTTCTAAGGAGTCCCAGTGGCCAGAGAGCATTTTGAGTTTTGAAAAAAGGCCTCACACCGCTGGGGAGATTTAAACGCATCATTTTACTCAATGAACAGACTGGAGGCTACGAAAGCGTCTCGGTGCGATTTGCAGGGAGCAGCTGAGAATGGCACACTTGTTTTTCAACGCTTTCTTTTGAAGAGCGCACGCACAAACCCACGCGCTCGTACATCGACGCTTAGATATGTTCACTCGTAAGAGCGTAGACGTTCAACTGACAATTTCATTTTTTTCACCGAGCAGATTGTGAAAATGTGAGAAAATTCAATCTAATTAATTGAGTTACCATTTTTTATGAAATAGGGCTCTCAAAGTTAAAAAGCGTTGACTAATTAATTAATCACAAAAATGTATCATCAGATTAATCACACTATTAATTTGGACCACATAAATGTTTTATAAATGTGGAAATGTTTTTTTAAAAGCATGGTTTTGTCTTTTGTCAAAAAAAAGTTTTTCAATTTTATTTATTTATTTATTTATTTTAGTTTTTGTTAATTATAATAACCTTGTATGCACTCAACTTGTTTTTTGTTTTTTTTTTAAATCCAGGGTGTGGGCCGGGAGTGACTCGGTATTGGGTCACTGGCTGGGAATCAAACCTGCACTATCTGCATGAAAGGCTGTATAGCATGTTCTAGTCAATAGTGTAGTACTATATATAGTAGCATTCCGGAAGTATTGATGAGATGCAGGTGTAACTGTATGTTATGACCGGCGAAGGGCTAATGTGCGTTCTATTTTGAGTCTAAATGAGGTCTTAATGAGGATTGGGTCGGTTTGCGAGAATCTCATGTTCACACGTTGAAGTCTTTGAAGACTTCCTAGCAGCTAGGCTGGCAATTACCATCCGGCAAGTGACATCATGCGCTAAAAAAAAGGAGATGGGGTGGGGGCAAAGTGTGGAGGGGGAGTGCATGCGAGGCATACAGTATACAGATGCAAGACAGCGAACGGTCGCTTTCTAACGGCGCATCACGGGCTAATTTCCCATGAGCGTCTCTTTGCGGAACGTGTCGAGCGTCTCTCACGGGAGTGTTTACGCACACACCTTCCACCAAAAAATCACTTTCGTGCCCTGCCTCCCTTCATGCCTGCTTAAAAGCTGTCACGAGGGCAGGGCTGGCTCTCTGAAGGTGTGCTTACATCAATACGCAATCGCGCGTGTGTGTGTGCGGTTTATGGCAAGTGAGAGTCCCAGCTCCATCTGCATTGCCATGACAACCGCCCGGTAACAACTAGAAGACAACACCCATTTCTCCCAACCCCCTTCTTCAGCTTGCATGTGCATGATCACTTTGAGCGTATATTTGAGTGTAAGCGAGCGTCCATTAGGGAGCATCCCAGCAGGTCTCCCGGTGATGGACAAGACCCTAATGGCTGTGGCCGTATGCCTCAGTAGGGAGTGGTCAAACGCATCCGCACACGTAGACGCACACATGAATGGAGGTGATACCTCAGCGGAGCTCTCACGCTGTCTACTAGGCCAGCCAATGGCAACGCTCGCCTCTCCACCTCCACAAGGCGATGACATCATCGGAAGCCAATGGCGTGGAGTTTTAAGGGCGTGCTCCTTTTTTTTTTTTTTTTTTTTTGACGGGTCTGCTCGCGTGCGTGTCAGTGATAAAACTAATTGATATGCATCTAAGGCCGCTTGTGGGTTCAAGCTCCTCCTCATTTCTTTTCCATCCCTTCTTTCTTTGCTATTCCCACTTCACTTGTCATCATAATCAACATCATCTCCCCCTTGTGCACGTGAGGTGCGCGCGTGTCAAGTTCCAAGGCCAGTCGATAAGGTCATTGTTTTGTATTGTGACTAAGCAAGATGTGTATATATATATATATATATATGTGTGTGCGTGTGTGGCTACTGGCACAGATAAATGTCTCTATGACAACCTTCCCGGCTATGACCTTCGATCCAAATGAGTCTTTGCATCATCAATTTTCTGTCACGCCACAAGAGTTATGGCCCGTTCTGATGCGGCCATTATGTTGTCAGTTTATTAAAACGAGGCTCAAGACGTCAGAATGGTGATAAGATGACACTATTCTGTGCAAAAACAATTGGTCTTTTATTAAGATAACCATCTGTCTTGAGTGTTTGTTTGTTTGTTTGTTTGTTTGTTTAGTCTGAATGTAAGTTTCCACCCGCCTACATCTGCCTAAAGCTATGCTAACAGCTACTGTTTTGTTGAAAATGCAGTACAAAATTTTCCATGATGGCTTAAATAAAAATATAGTTTAAATGAGCAAACCTAATTCTGGCTAATTGTTAGTTTGTTTTTTTTGTATGTTTGTTTGTTTGTAACCTGAATGTAAGTTTCCACCCGCCTACATCTGCCTAAAGCTATGCTAACAGCTACTGTCTTGTTAAAATGCACTATAAAGTGTTTTATTATGGCTTAAATAAAAGTATAGTTTAAATGAGCAAACCTAATTTCGTTTGTTTGTTTGTTTGTTTGTTTGTTTGTTTAGCCTAAATGTAAGTTTCCACTTGCCTAAATCTGCCTAAAGCTACGCTAACAGCCACAGTTTTGTTAAAATGCACTATAAAATGTTTCATTATGACTTAAATAAAAATGTAGTTTAAATGAGCAGACCTAATTCTGACTAATTATTAGTTAGTTAGTTAGTTAGTTAGTTAGTTAGTTTGTTTGTTTGTTTGTTTGTTTGTTTAGCCTGAATGTAAGTTTCCACCCACCTACATCTGCCTAAAGCTACGCTAACAGCTATTGTTTTGTTAAAATGTTCTATAAAATGTTTCATTCTGGGTTGAATAAAATTTGTGTGTAAATGCAAACCTAATTCTGGCTAATGTTGTTGGAACAACAAACTTTTTTTCTTACCCAGGTTTGCTTTTAGCTCCCTTCCAGTTGTGGAGCTACAGTATGCTAATCATCCACTAGCTATAGTTTGACTATTTCTCCAGCAAGCCGATACATGTTATGAGGTGAAAGTTCATTTTACATAGATTAAACGCACACTAAAAAAAATAAATAAATAAATAAATAAAAATGACAAGCCAGTTTAATCAACTATTAAACAGCATGTATGGTCTTGCTACCCTTATTCATGCTCATAGTAATGATATCAGACAAACTATTGCTAGCAGCTATTGTTGACATGGACTCAAGAGTATCGCAGCTCCGAATCGTCACAATAAATTAGCGCATCTCGATTTTCCGCATTTTGGCAAGACCTAAAGAGAATTTTTAAAATGGGCTTCAAGTCTGCGCTCGTGCTCGTTGTGACAGTATCCACGGGTGGTGTTTTACATCCTGGCGTGGTTCCAGCGAGCAAAGCTGATTAAGACTCCTCTGTCAGTCATTGATTAATTAATCAGATGCTGTGTCACCATATGCTGTTTGCATCCATGGCTGCAAATAAAAAAACCACAGCTGACGCCGCTGCCTTAGTAGAAATGCAATAGATGGCATCTAATTTAAACGTACATTATATTGTCGGTTATGAGATACTATAGATTTTTTTTTTTTTCGTGGTATTTCCGTGTCCCTTTTCGCCATTCTCATTCACGTTGCTGCAGTTCATCATCAAAGTGTGGCAGCCTCCATTTAGGTTCCTTTTTCTATTGAAGAACACAGAAAAGAAATGCATTGTGGGTTTGGGGGGGGTTTCTATCACACTTGTCACAGTCAAGATGGATGGTACTAGTATGGATGGTAATACTTGTGCCTTGCCTCCAAATGGCAATAATAGTGTGCGTGTGTGCGTTTCTCATTGGTTGCACATCTTGCACGCTTGTTTGGACCTTTGCACGCGCGTGTGAGTTTTTACATTAGAGTGGCCAATATTGATGAGTCCTCAGACCATCCATCCGCCCACATGGTGACCTTTGACCTCCAAAATTCTGCAAATGAGCCATTAATGGCTCATCCCTGAGAGAAGAGGGTGACAGCGAGTGGCAAAGGCCCCAGGTGTGCGTCACTGTGTCAGTGTGTGTTATAGAATAAGAAAATTGATGAGCAGGCTGGACGCGCCCAAGGGTGTTTTGCCATTGCCGGTGGACTTTTGGTTATTAATATTAATAATACTATAATGAACATATATGTCATGCTGAGGTTATATATGTGTCTATCCTGTCTACACTAAAGAAATATTTGAAGTTACTTCAATGGAAGATTATACCCTTACAAAGTTCAAAATATTTGTTCAAATGAATCTTGACAAACAGTGTCCAAAATAATGATTTCATATTAATTTGAAAGAGACAGAGATATACTTTAAAGTAAGTGACAGAGGCTTTATCACAGGGGTGTCAAAACTTTTTCATTTGAGGGCCACACACAGAAAATCAGCAAGGGCCACATAATGTTGTGAAGAAAAATCGTGTTTAGTCCTAAAAATTGTACAAATAATTTATTTGTGCTTTTGCATATTTAGAAAAATGCTACAGTATATAAACCAATTTATTTGGAATATGGCAGTAGGGTTATTATAGTTTTTGGAATTTTTCATTTTAGTTAGTTTTTATTAGTTTAGTTCTTTAAAAAATGCTTAGTTTTAGTCTAGTTTGTTAGTTTCAGTATTAGTATTAGATTTTTCTTTTTTTTTTTTAATGTGCATTACTTGTGCGCAATATTTAAAAAACAGCATGGGAGCAACGTCATCTTTTGGTGCTTTTCTATTGGCTGCTGCTAGATGACGTCACTTCTGTGTGACATACTTTCAAACGCCATTATTCCGGTTTATACCAAAATAAATCTACTAAAAATAACATTTAAAATCATCCCCAAAGGCTCATGCATTCAATTAATTACCAAAGACTAAAACGAAGGACATGTTTGCTATAATTATAATTTGTAAACATAAAATGTAGTTTCAATTAGTTTTTTTTAATAAGCATTTTCGTTTTTATTTTATTTTGGTCACAATATTGTTTTTTGAATTTTAATTTAGTTTTTTTTTTCATTAGTTTTAGCTAATGAAAATAAACTTTAATGGCTTACTTTGACCATCTCCAAACATTTTTGTTTTGTTTATTTCATTTGAACTGAGTCAAATGCCATTTTTAGCATATGTCGCGGGCCACTGAAAAATGGACGGCGGGCCGCAAATGGCCCCCGGGCCGTAGTTTGGACACCACTGCTTTATCATAATATTAAGTGTACTTGTTTATTTGTGGGGAAATGGTAAGAAAATATTTAACATTATTTCAAAAATAAAAATGCATTTGTACTCGTTAAAAACCTCCCCTGAACAAATAGCCTGGCGTCATCTGCAGTTTAAGTGCATAAACACCCCTGGCTGCTTTTAGAAGAAATACAAGTATTTTATTTTTAGTCTCCTCCATGCATCATGTCTGTGTCATGCTGGTGGAACCAGATGATGCTCACTTTACACACGCACGCACACACACCCCGACACACACAGTATCTGAGTGCATGTGTAAGTGATGGAGAACGATATGATATGTAGAAAGAAGGCCAGTTACAGCAAGATGGAGGCCGGTGAGTGAGATGAAGAAGGTAACCTGGAAAGAGAGAGACAGAAGGTGAGGAAGATGAAAAATCAATCTAGGGAAGCAGGTGTGATAAACGGCTGTGGCTGGTTTAAGAAGATAAAATGAGACGGCTGACATCCTTACATGTATTTATCTCGATAGGTTCTGGCTGTGCGTTGTAAAGTGACATGTTACACAGCAAGGAGGCAAAGCAGGCGCACAGAGAGCACGTTGACAAGATGATATTCTACACGAAACCTTGGCAAAATGTGCGATGAAAGACAGCAAGCCAAGATGTATCAGCCAGAGGGGGCAAAAGTACGGATACTGTGCTTGTGTTTAAAAAAAAAAAAAGTGTTAGAAGTACTGATTCAATGATTCAACTGCTTTACTTAAAAACAAATTCTGTCATTTACTGTTCCCATATCTTTTGCTAACATTATAGAAAGATCACTCAATTAACACATTTGCTCCCAATAACGTATAAATACGTTCTATTTTAAATACTACCATGCTCTCAAAGACATATTTATTTATTTATTTATTTTTTAATCTTTTTACGCTAGAGCATACAGAAGGCTTTGATGCAGCCTCTGACCTGAAGAGGTTACTTAAAGCAATGGTAGTTATTACAAAAATGGCTAGCAGGTGGCAGCAGAGTATAAGAGATCAACCAGGGCCATGTTGCAAAAAGCTCTTTTACCCACAGTTTTAAACAGATTTGTGAATAATGATGAAACTTAGCTATATTTTAATGCTAATTGCTGCAAAACAGAAACAGATAGAAATATACTTTTTTTCCCCTGATCTCTTATCTCTAATCTTTCTATTGGTAGGTTCCATGTTATTATAGCAATAAGACACAGTGGGTCTTGCAAAATCAGTCAAAATGCAGTTAAAAAAAAAAAAAAAAATGAAGGCGGCTGCTTCAGTGAAAAGGGCTGGGAGTGAATGAGTTGATCTTGGAGCTGACAAGATCAAATATTCTCCAAAATAAGACATTCAGTGCCAGCTAGGCTGGTACAGAATGAGTTAAGATGGAACCCAGAGACAGCAAATGCAATGAAAACAGCAGGGGCGCCAAAGCTGAACCCTGTGGAACACCATATGAGAGTAGGGCAGATCAGGAGTCGGGGCAAGCAAGACTCACATAAAATGTTGTCTGAGAAAGAGCTCAAAAATCCATCAATCCATCCATCCGTCAATCCATCCATCCGTCAATCCATCCATCCGTCAATCCATCCATCCATCCATCCATCCATCCATCCATCCATCCATCCATCCATCCATCCATCCATCCATCCATCCATCAAATGCTTAATTGCTGTTTCGTCGTCGAATTCTCAATCGTTTAGTTGCTGATTCATCGATAATCGTTGCATCTTTACTTTCCTGTGTACTACACAAAGTGCTCTACTACAGTGCGTTACTGTAGAAGTGCAGCGTGAGAGGCTCAAGAATGAACATGTGATTGCAGCAAAAGCAGGCAACCATCAGTTCATCGTGTTAGTCACGCTGTCAATATCTTGACAAAACTAATTTCTGTAAAATCTATCCCAATCATTGATTAATGGAATAGGATGATTGCTGTGTAGTAAGATGCAGTGATGAGAGTGTATCAGGCATTTATTTGAGATTTAAGTCTATATTTATCAAAATGCATGTGTAAGTCTGCCCATTAATCGGTCGAATAAGTGCTTCGCTTGGTGAAGTTACAACAGGAAAACATGACAACTGCCCCCTTAGTTACTGTTGCTAAGGGTGGTATGTCTGTATTTGGTCAAAGCCACCATATAAAAGTTAAACAATAAAATAATGTAAAACGAGGGGGAAAAGGGCGCAAAAGTGAACCACTGCAACTTCATAGGATTGGTATTTATTACGGAGCTTCTGTAAGCTGCACTTTAATGTGTTTATTCAATTTTATTTTATTTTATTTTTATTATTATTATTATTTTTATTTTAGTTTTCAGGTCACTGTTTTTGATGATGTACAATAAAATAAAGTAGGGCTGGGAAATTAATCAAAATTCCATCATGATTTTGATTTTGACTTCTCACGATTATAAAAACATTCTAATCGAAGTGATGTGAAGTTCCGACGTTGTGAACGTACCCTGAATGCACCGTGTTGCTTGTGCAGGAAGCATGTGACGTGGATGTGATTCTGCTCTCTCGAAGAATCCACCCCAGAAACTCTAGAAAATTCCCAGTGGTCTAACATCTGGTGTTGTGCTGCGTTTGCTTGAACCACTCAAAACCGCTGACCGAGCCCGTTCCAGATTTTCGAGGAATTTACGCGGAATGAGATACCGTAATGATCCTCTCAACCTGCCGTGTTTTCCTCACCAGTTCACATCATTGCACATGACAGAGCAGTGCACACATGGGGCACGTTCACCTCTCTTTCTCGCACACATGTACGTCACATGCATTACTTCCTTTGGGCAGCGCACCAGCTGGGCTGTTTGGCGTTACCATAGCAACAGCGTCTGAAGGCGTGGCATTGCTTGTTTGATGGCAAGGGAGAGTGGCGTCGGGGCTCTTATGTGGTTCCAGACCGTCCGTCCATCCGTCCGTCCATCCGTCCCTCCATCCATCCATCCATCCGTCCATCCATCCGTCCGTCCGTCCATCCGTCCATCCATCCATCCATCCATCCATCCATCCATCCACACATTCACACCAAATCGGATTTTTAATAAAAATGACTAAAAAAAATTACTAAATTGCATTTTTACATTTTTAAAAGTGGAAGACAGTTTCCAGTAAGCCTGAGTTTAAAAAATTTGAGTAATCAATATTGAATTGAGTTTCCTTTTCGAGCCTGATATTGATTCATAAAACGCTGTATCGATTATTTTAATATATCTTTTTCCCATAAATTCACAAGATAATATAATTTTAAAGGGCAGATTTTTTTATTATCTTACTGAAATTTAATGTTGAAGTATTTTCTAACATTTGGGACATATTGCGCAATTCAGAATATTTTTTATTTAAATTTTAAAGGCATTTAAAATATTTTCAAACGCTCCTTGCTGATGTTTGTGAAACACTTAAGTGATTAAAACTTTCAAGAAACAAAATTATTTCACCAGTTACTGCCTAATTAGGTTAATTTGGAATTTAATGTTTGTGGCGTTTTAATGCCCTCGATATTTAATTGATATTCCATAATTAAATTGATATTAAATTGAAGTGAAAACAATCGAATATCGAATCGATTTGAGGAAATAACCAACCCTAGTTTCCAGTCTCACCATGCTGTTGTCGTCTCTCAGTGAGCCCCTGTAATAATTATTAAATTGTGTTTATTTTACAGCAACATGAGTGCGTGTGCACGTATGTGTGTGGCCACAGCTATAGTGCTGAGTCATTAGCCGCCATATCAAACGAATCTGAATCGGAATTAGGTTCATGCATTGCTATCTCATTTCATCTACAGAAACATCTAATTAAATGTGTGTTATCGCTAATCAGCATTTCTGTGGCAGTCTGCTCTGGATGTGCAATGACTACTGAGCAGAGTTGCATGTCTTTTTTTTTTTTTCTTCTTCTTCTTCTCGACGGTTCAAGGTGCAGATCCACACGTGTCCATCAGCATCACTTTTGTGTGTGTACGTATATTGATGCCATTGGCAGCAAGGTCAGCCTCAGGGATTCATACATAAAAGTATACACTCACACTCGGTACAGAGGACGGCGAGGCCTTCGGGCAGCTGATGATGTCATCGTATATCTTCAGCCATGATGACATTCGCGGACACACTCCTGTCTCACTCGCAGTCAATTGTGAAAGCGCTGAATCCGAATCTGGAGGACGTTGATGAAAAAGATCTCATGCGCATATGCACAAATGCGGACGACTCAGTGAGGAATTATGAGAAAATATGAAGAGCATCATCAGAGAGTTAGCTCCATTCAGATTTGGTGATGAATGAATCTTTGTTGAGACCGACCTTATAAATTGTACAACTAAATAAGATATTTATCTCTATTTGAAAAGTGGTGTCTAGATTTGTTGTTTTTTTTGTATGTAACCTTAAAAAAAAAAAAAAAAGTGTACCAGCGTGAACACAGTATTTGTCCACCAGTTTGCCAAATGTGTGGCCTGGTTTACTAAACTACAACTTACCGCATGCTCATTTTCACCGCTGCCGATGCCAGGGAGCGGCGCACAATGAGCTTGTTGAATATTTCAAACATTGCATAATGATGATGTACGACGCTCCCCGTTGCACAAATGAATATGTACTACTGCTTTCTTAACCTGGAGGGGGAGCTTTAAAAAGACATTCGTCAAATCTGTCCAGATGCAGCAAACATTCTTGCTTCAACCTGCTTTGACCTCACATGTGGTGTCATGTTGATTGATTGATTTGTTGTTTTGACTACACAAAAGTCAAATTAAATAGTGGGATTTTTTTCTTTTTCTTCTCGGCCTGTCATTAAAGTAATCTTTAGCAGAAAATAGTGCGATAACATTAGACCATGCACATAAGTTTAAATGCCTGTATCATAAATCATCTTTCCCTTTTGAAAAGAATGGAAATGACGTTCATTTTAATTTCAAAACAAGTTTTTTTGCAATGTGCTTTTAAATAAGACAACTTGTATTTTATATTGCACTTTATCAAAACATGCAGTAATTGCACAAATAACTGAAATGTGAAAAATTAAGCAGTCATTGCTTTAATTGAATGCACATTGTGCTGCTCCTTCTGGTGTGTGCGCCTTGGCCACAAGGGGGCAGTATAGTAGACATAAGACATACAAAGAAGAGTTTCACATTTAACTCAGTAAGGTGCAGTAATATTAGTCCTTTTTAATGGTTAAAGATATATGCCTGAGTATTTTTTTTGTTTTTATTTCTGTCTACATGTGTATTCGTTAGCCCATCTGTAGCAATTAGCATTGTTTGTTAGGATTAAGCTAAGCGGACTTTCTGAAGACAAACTATGCGGTTGTTTTAAACACGTGCAATTTTCTTCGTTTCAATTGTCGTCCAATGCTAAAAATCCAAACTTTTTGCTCACAAGTCAAACAAAAGTCATCCAAATGACAGCTTTAATCCCGATAATCTCACTGTGGATGAACTCCTCCTGGGTGCCTTTCCTTACAGGGTACTTCTGTGCCCCGCCATGTTGTGGTTTTCATGTGTTTGTTGGGTTTTGGGTCTGTCTGTGGGTACGATCATGGGGATGTGTTTTTTTTTTTTTTTTTTTTTTTTATTGTATTATGGATGTCCAGCACTTTGAGTTGCATTTTGAATGTATGAAAGGTGCTATATAAATAAAGTTGATTGATTGATTGATTGATAAGTTGGTAAACCGGGTCACTTGTCTCTCAAGCTACAACGATACTTTTAAAAATAATGGCAGTGGATTAGTGGTGAGCATGTCTCACAATTCTGGTTGTTAGGTTCATTGAAAATGGAAATTAAAAAATGTCCATATGAGATCGTGAGTGTCAATATTGTCAACTTGTTGTGGGTCATCGGCGAGATAGTAGAATGTAAAGCAGACTAGAGCATGCAGTCCAGAACGGGGCTCAGCGGGAGTGTTGCTGAATGTCACATCTTTTGCACCAGCTGTCAGTCAGTCCCGGAGGTCTGTTTGCACACATTGCGATGACTGACGGCTCAACAACAATGCTGCAGGTTGTGTGGATTTGTGCACAAATGCGAAAGTACATATCGGCATCTACCTGCTGAGCTGCCCCCGAGACATTATTGCCTGGCCATGTGTGTAGTTTGTGCTCATTCTTAACACAAGTACAGTAGAAGGTCAGAGTTATTATTAGACCCGTGGTCTTAACTGCGGTCATTTTACCTGTTCATGTGTCACTTTGTGTCCCTTTCTTCTGCTCTTTTGTTACATCGGCCCTAACATGCCTGTTTTGGAGGGATGTGCCAGGATACCGCATTACTTGGAAAAAGCACTGAGCAAACATATGAAGCAGAAGACCAAAACTGCCAAAATGATAAAATCTAAATAAATTATTAATATATAATAATAATTATTATTATTAAGACAAATTTCCGTTCCATTTACGTATATTTATTTTCGTATTTAATTTTTGAATTATATTTTTATATCCATTTTTATTTTCACTTTTATTTATTTATTTATTTATTTATTTATTTATTTATTTATTTATTTATTTATTTATACCTTTATTTATTCCTTTATTTATTTTTAATTTTGGCAGTTTTGGTGCTCCATATCAATGCAGCTCTGCTTACCTTACAACACTCTTGTCCGCAAACCAAATATCCCATCGACCATGTCTGACTTTTGCATCCATTCTGAGGTCAAAGCGTCTCTGACGTTACCGGCATTTTCCGTCATCGTTACAGTACTCGTTACAGTGACTTTAAAACCATGATACCCGTGTGAACCAGTCAGAACGTAGCCGTAAAAGTCAGGCTTGGAGGGCACAAAAGGGATTAGAAGAGTCTGGAGAGCTGTGATATTGGACACGTACGTGCGTGCAAACCCATAGTCAGAGCCCCCCTCCCCCCTTGATAGGGTACAAGAGCGTTGCATGGTATTAAATTAATGCCGTAATCCGAGTCTGTATCTCCTTTAAAAAAAAAAAATAAAAAAAAAAAGCAAGTGGGAAAGTGGGAGTAGAGTAACTGATCACAGAACAGCTACTCACTCACAACTCTGCATTTTTGGTGGGATTCCCCCATCCACTCCCAAAGCCTTCCCCCATTTTCCACCCCCACAGCCAATACCGCCGCTTTAGGCGTTACCACGACAACAGGGTCAGCAGCAAGCCCCGTGGGCTGAAAGCAGAAAAGGTGCCCTCCAGTCTATTTCGCACACACTCCCCCCCCTTTTTTTTTTTTTTTTGTTCTCCACTTTGTTCATTTGTACGCATGCTGAGCAATGCATGCGACTTTCTGAAGATGCTAAGAGATTCTGCTGTGACTGTATTTTCTCTTCTTATTTGACACTTTTTCTTTCATTGGGTGTTTCATTGTAATGTTTAGGTGATCATCATTATTACTATACTATATAATTCATCTAATTAAAACAGAATTAAAGGCCAAAGTATTGCATCCAATTAGATTGCGCTGATGTCATCACCTATCTTTTTTTTTTAGGTATGTGCAAGACCCGATACCAGGTAACAGTACTGAGCCAATACTCGGCCTTATTTCAAAGTATCAGTACTTGTGACAGTTCTTGTGACCGCTTTACTTTCAGGAACTAGAAATTAGAAGAATAAAATATAGCGCTGTCAAAAGTAATCGATTAAGTGACAAGTTATCAATTATCAAATTAATCGACAACTATTGTAAAAAAATTAGTACCGGTAATTGTTTGGAGCCATTTTTTTTTTTTTATTATTATTCAAAATTGTCCAAATCCTTTGATTTCAGCATATCAACAGTAATTGTTGACTGATTTCTGTTCATGAGAGAAGGCTGATTATCTTCTGTGTTTAATCAAAGAAGACATTTGCAAAAATCTGTTTTTAATTTGGAAAACAATAACAGACATAGTACAACATCAATCCCCTCCCCCCCCCTTTTTTTTTAATTATTATACAAAAATCCTACGAAATAAACACCAATCACTGGTTAATACACAGTAATCAGTGGAAACGATGCTTTCGTAATACCCTTTAATGCAAAATTAAAAATTAAAAATTCTATCCATCCGTCCGTCCGTCCGTCCGTCCATCCATCCATCCATCCATCCATCCATCCATCCATCCATCCATCCATCCATCCATCCATCCATCTAGTTTCTATAGTGTTTGTCCACACTAGGGTCACAAGTTAGCTGGAGCCTATTCCGTCTTTATCACAATATATTTCATTTTATACTCATTATTTAATACTTTAAAGTGCTTTTTTTTGCACTATTGTGGCGGTTGTGTACACGATGATGTGGAGCTGTCACCGCCATCATGTTTTTCCACACTCACCTTCCCCCTTCGCAGTATAGCTAGCGCATACTGTATACGCCTGCCTGTGTGATAACAGTGCTTATCTTTGATGACCTGCTCTTACTGCCTGTCTGGGCCCTCAACTAAATATTGAGCCGCCATCCATCAATAAGTCACTCACTCACACACACATACACACCGAGTGCTCGCGCCCTCTGGGGAAGCAAAGTCCTGCATCAGCTGTGAAATTGCCCTAACTCTCTCTGCTGCTAATGGGCTAGCCGTCCTCCCCCTCAGTTAGCCTCCCTGTCTACATTTAATGAGGTTCCGTTGTTCCGTCTGTCTGACTTTCGCCTGCTGCTCGCTTTGTCTCAAGGTTCGTATAGCGTGTCTCTCTATAGGTTGGCTTGTTTGCAATTTGATGCTCCCTCCATTGGAATTCAGCAGTGGTCCTACTTAGCATTACTGGATATGGAATGAAGGTCTCGAGTCAGAGTAAATGACTTCACTTTGTGCTCTGTTTGATTGGCTTGAACGGATTAAAAGCATTCCCATTCATTTCAATGGTAAACAATGATTTAAGATGGTGGTCAAGGAACCCTTTTCAACATGTTTCAGTAAAAACGGAGGAAGGAGAATAAGCAAACGCATCACTGACAGGCTGGTACTGAGATCTGAACCCAGAACCTCACACCTGTGACACAGCAACCGAGCTGCCTACTAATATCCATGAATAATAATTCTCATAAAAAGTACACTTGAGGATGCTGTGAACTCACAGAAGCTGAAATAGGATTCTTCTTGCAGACTACATTTGTACAGTGTGTTGCTATGGAAACCGAAAATTATTTTGTCGATGTCAGAATACAGCACTGTGATCCATTATTGATGTGTTTCTACAGTAATAAAAATGAAAAGCAGCCCAGTAATTCATGGGGAAAAAAATTAAATGAATATGTCACGTTGGTAGCCACACACAGTCAATTAAATAATGTGCTCATTTATCCTCACTCCATTAACTCATTTGCTCCCAAAAACGTAAAAATATGTTCTATTTTAAATCTATTAAGTGTCCCAAATACGTATTTATATATGTATATATATATTTTTTTATGCTAGATCATACAGAAGGCTTTGATGATCCTCTCAACTGCATCTTATTTCATTTCACAAAAATGTATGGCGGGCCGCAAATGGTCCCCGGGCCGTAGTTCGGACAGTTTGGTCTTAACCGACAATGGATGGTTGGATGTATCACTGCAACATTACTGTAATAAAAAAAAAAAAAAAAAGGAATATTCACTCATGGTCTATTTACTTGATAACCTAAGACTAGACCTTTAGACTATTGGGGCGCGTAGAACATATCGTGAAGAACAATTTGTGACATTTTGGGCAGCAAATTTTGTTGTGCTTGAACGAGTTGCTAGCAAGTAGCAAAGTGACTACACACACTACCACATTTTCACAGTGCACAGAAGTTCCCTTTATTTTTGTTGAAGCAAAAAGCAATATCATCTATATTGCGTCTCTTGATATCCCATCATATGTTATATAAGATATTAAAGTAGATGTCTCTTGTGTCTTTATGCCTGTCATATTGTCATGTTTAGACTTTTCCGTTGTCAATTTGTCAGTATGCCTGACAAATTCATGAAGCGTATCTAAAGTAGAGCGTCACTCAATTTTCAATTTACCCCCATAACCGCTCGTTTATAAACACACACACACGCCACAGGTTTATTGTTGAGAATCAGTTCCTCTGGGTTTCCACGGAGACGAGCAGAGGCAATAAGCGCACACTTGACCCCGCCGCTCCGTTATTGGCCTCCGCGCACACACCTCAAATCTAATCTGGGAAGCGTGAGCCTCCGAGGCGATATTCCTCCATCCGCCCCCCCCCAGGACCAGAGTAGGGTGAAGGGGGCGAAGACACGAGGAAGTTAATAATTTCATTTTGTTCTGACCCGGGGAAGACGGCATCGATTGCTTGCCTCTTCGAGTCACCTCGTATCACCATCACAGTCAAAAAACCTCCTGATGATGGAGAAGCGGCTATCAGAGGAAGAAAGATACAGTAGAAACGAACAACAGCTATTTTTCCCAAATGGATAGTGTTAGGCAATATGGTCTGCAAAGTAAATTTGTGACAAAAGTCTTGCGCAGTTTTTACTTCCAAATTTTTGTGCGTCTTTGAGTTCCACAAAGTTGAGTTCCACATTGACTTTCCAAGGTTTTACTGTACTGGGACTTGACTGTTTAATACTCTTAAAGATCCTTTGAATAATTCCTGTGTGGATTTCTCTGTTTGTAATACAAACTGTATCTAGGGGTGGTCAAACCTTTTGCTTGATTTAAAAAAAAAAAAAAAAGACTTAGACTTAAGACTTAGACTTGACTTTATTGATCCCTTTGTGATGGCTCCCTCTGGGAAATTTACATGTCCAGCAGCAATAAGAACAGATAATAAAATAAAAAATAATAATTCAGTCAATCAATAAATAAGGTTATTACACCAGAGATTGAATTAATAATAATAATAATAATAATAATAATAATAATGATGATGATGATGATGATGATGATAATAATAATAATTCATTCAATCAATAAATAAGGTTATTACACCGGAGACTGAATTAAATAAATTAAAGTACAGTAAAGTGCCATATTTGTGAAGTGACGTGCACGCTACACAAAACACGAAAAACAAAGTTTTTTGTCTTAATTCACTTTTTTTTTTATTAAATTTTTTACCAGCACTAGCTATGGTGGCAGTGAAGGTCACAACAATACTGTTTATTGCCACTCCCAGTTGAGGTTTACTTTCAAACTAAACATAAAAAAAAGACAACTATTATTCAATAAAACCACATTGAAATACAAAAGTCTGATAGCTTAATGCTAACACACAAGGCAAAACACTATAGACTGGCTCATGAAGTTAGCATTGATGCTGCGCTAATTTTAAACCTTTAATTAAATAAATATATATGAACACAAACAATAGCCAAACTAAAATTTGCCCACCCGGTCTACGCTATTTTGTCCTCTCTCTCTTTGTCTTCTTGAAGATCAGCTAACTCAATCGTAACACCATCAAAGGTTATTGTGGTGCTTTCACATGACAGCTAGTCTGGGTTGCATCTGTTCAACATGCTACCGAACCCATAAAACTTCTGTTTTATTTTAGAATTTATTGTCAAAGTGTCCAGGAAGTGGATGATGTCATGACTGGAAAACTGGAGGAGATGATGGCCCTTTTCTATTTTTCTCCATTTAGCCATAAATAAAGTATTTTAAAGTGCCTAATGTTTTATGTTGCGCAAACTATTGCAATTCTTTGCACATATTTTCATTCTGGACTCAAGTAACTGAGCGGAAAATGTCTCAAAAGCAGCTTGACTTATTTCGTTTTCGTGCTTTCTTTCGCAGCTAGAGACTCTTTGAAGGTAAATAAGCATGAAAATGTTTGCCGGAATTTATTTTCATGTATTACAAGCGCAGATTTCCCCAGAGTGTCGCTTATTTGCGCAGGCAAGCAGCGAGTAGAAAGCTTTGAAATCTGAAACATGATCCTCTTGTTTGTGTCTGATAGTTGCGTGGATGTGTGTGTGTGTGTGTGTGTGTGTGTGTGTGTTGAGTCATTGAAAAGCTAGTGAAGGACTCCGCAGTACATCAGAACAATAAAAGCTTACTTATGATGATTTCTTCCCCTTGGTAATCAGGTCAGGGTCAATTGGATTGCTGTGTACGCATTTGTGTTGTCGGCTATTGTTTCCTTCTGTAATGCACCTTGCATATTTATGTTGCTTTGATGTTTGTTTGTTTTTTAACTATCTTTGTTTTAGGGGTGTCAAAATTAGTGTGTTAATTTTGAGTTAAAGTTGCTTTTGACGCCGCTATTTATTTTTATTTTTTTAATGCGCGATTAATGGCCACCCATTATTTGGAAAGCCTGTACTGGGGGACTTCCAGTTGCAACGCAGCAGACACGTCGACATCAAAATTTAATTTAAAAATAATGCATATATTTGTAGAGACTGGGGTCGTGTGTTTTACATTTTTAAAAACGTGCAGAATTCCATGTTAAAGATTAGATAGATGCTGGTTACATCAGTTCAAAACAGACACTTGACCACACGGTCATGACCCAAACATAACCCTTGCATGACCCTAGTCATGACAGTAAGCATAACCCTTGCATGACCCTAGTCATGACAGTAAACATAACCCTTGAATGACCCTAGTCACAACAGTAAACATAACGCTTGCATGACCCTAGTCATGATAGTAAGCATAACATAACCCTTACATGACCCTAGTCACGATAGTAAGCATAACATAACCCTTACATGACCCTAGTCATGATAGTAAGCATACCCCTTGCATGACCCTAGTCATGACAATATGCAAATAATGTTTTTTAAAATAGAATTTAAAGCATCTAATCACCATTTATGATTGGCCTCATCAACAATTGTGTTTATGAATCGTCTTCTGTTTGTGTTCTTCAGTTCTCCAAGGAGAAGTACCTGCTGGAGTCTCCTCCCGAGAAGCTGCGTAAGGAGCTGGAGGAGGAGCTGAAGCTGAGTCCATCTGATATCAGGAGCCATGGCTGGTACCATGGACACATACCCCGAGAGGTCATGTATAGCTAATAGATTACATTTGACAATTAGCGCTTGTCATCTGTAGGAGCTTAATTCACACCTTTAGGCAGTTTGGAGTCTTCAATAACCTAACATGCAAATTATACACAGGAAAATTAGAGCTGAGATTAGTTTACTCTAAAACTGAGTTTATTTGGTCCCTATTTAATAGAGTAAAATTTACATGACATAATTTACTGTGTACTTGCTTTAAATCAAATTAAAACTGATGCTGAAGTTTTTGAAATTATGTATTTTTTTTTATTTTACCAATATTTTAATTAATTAAATTATAATTACATTAATAAATTTGTGAACTATTGAATATTCAATTGTGAACTATCAATAAATTCTGAAATATATCTAACCTTTAACAATTGTAGATGAAGAACAGCAAAATTAATGCAACAAATTTTATGTGACTCTTGATAATGCAAATGCTGACTCAGTGGGCCAAATTAAAGTGGTCGCCATACTTTGCCCACGCCTGAGATTGGTTATGTAGCTTTTTTCCCCACTGCATCGTACCAACAGAACTCTGCTCACTATAGTTACTTTTCCATTTAGTCAACCGCGGCGCCAAGCATACTGATCCAATACCATTTGGAGTGATTAGTCAAGCAGATTTGTCAAGACTTTCATGGGTCAAATGACATCATTACGATTTCCTGTTTCCAAATGTGGATAAAAATCTGATCCATATGGGATATTTGCCTAGAATTAACAAAGAAGGAACACGTCAACAGGAGCTTACCTTGTTGCGACCAGTCCAGGGTGTACCCCCGCCTCTCATCCAAGTCAGGTGGGATAGGCTTCATCCCACTTGCAACCCTAATGAGGACAAGTGCGATAGAAAATGAGTGGATGGATAGGACTTGTTTGGTACGACATCACTAGAAGAAAACCTAATATCATAATCCGTTTTGTTATATAAAAAACTGTAGACAAAAGGGTTGCGCTCAATAAACAAACCCATGCTGATGAAAGCAACATTGGCAGAGGTAATTAAACAAGATTAAAGTGTGGCTTGATGTGTCTGTCAAGCGGCCGTGCTATTTAAGCGCTCACTTGAGCGGCTTTTTAGCAGCGCAAACGCTGGATGACACCGATTAACGACTCGCATCATCGCTCTCTCTGCTCTGCGGGATTGACTTCTTTTTTTTTGTGTTCACAAAGAGGGACGCGGTGCCAAGCAGACAGATGTACGCACCGCTCACATGCGCAATTGGATTTTGCAGCTGGCCACAAACTCGCCATCCATGTTTATATTTTAGATGAATATTTCGGGTCGTGTCCACTGCCGAGTTTGGATTTTGGACCAATGGATATTTTGAAGGGGCATTTGAAAATGCTCTTTCCAAATAAAAATGACTTGATTTTGCACGCCACTGACACACATACACATTATGCACAGAGATGCACCCACACGTGGAAGGTGTCACAGACACACACCCAATTAAGCTGTCTGGGGTTTTTTTCCCTTCCATTTTGCATATTATACATTATTCATAGAGCTGTCCCAGTGTAAACTTAGTGGGAACTCGAAGCATTCTGTCCGCCATACACACAAACACAAACACACATACAAATCTACAGTGGCTTCCTGGTGCTACTTACATGACACTACTTCCCTCTATATCGTTCTATAGAGTTGATCTTGCATTCGTCCATTTATTTTATTTTATTTTATTTTATTTTATTTTATTTTATTTTATTTTATTTTATTTTATTTTGTTTTTTATTGAGAATTTTGCTCATTACATAATTGGACTGTAATGGATTAATTAATCTAAATAATGAAATTAAATTATGAGTTAAATAAATAAATAAATATAGATTTACAGTGTTTTTCTTTAAATAAAT
This sequence comes from Festucalex cinctus, assembly GCF_051991245.1. Classification (NCBI taxonomy): domain Eukaryota; kingdom Metazoa; phylum Chordata; class Actinopteri; order Syngnathiformes; family Syngnathidae; genus Festucalex; species Festucalex cinctus. The sequence goes on from NC_135425.1 coordinate 22,407,245, forward strand.
AATTTGTGAATGTTTTAAAATGATATTAATTGTAAATAACATGAACACAGTATTCTTATTTATTGTTAAATAATAAACTTTCTAAAATATTTTAAATTTTAAAAAATTAACAATTTTGTTTACCTGGTTGAAATATTCTCTTTACATCTATCTCAATTTAAACAACAGTGTAGTGCAGCATTGTATATTTTTTTATCTATTTGATCTATGTTTTTACCGCCTCCTGCTGGTGATGTTGTGTGTGTACATGTGTGAGCGCGTTTGCAGTTGAACATCTCTGCTGACATCTTCATGCAGTTTTACTGTACAATATGATTCTGCTTTAAAATATCACTTTTTACTTCTGCTATTTTTCTTCTTTATTTTATTATTACTATTATTATTTTAATCATGGACACTTGTTTTTGTTTGCTCTTCGGCCTGAGGCTGCTTCACCCACCGTGATGCAAACATTACTTTTATGGATTGCTCGTCTTCAGTTATGTTCAAAACAAAGTGCATTTTACCCATGATAATGCTGAACACAATAGATTTGTACTGGAAAAAAAAAAAAAAAAGGAAAAAAAAAAAGCTTTTCTCAGTCAGCAGTCGCTGCTGGCACCTTATTTGTCTCTGCCAGCTTGAACAGCACAGCAGATGCATTTTGGCAGCTTTTTCTGTCGTTGTTGTGCAACACAAAAATGTCCTTAGGCGTTGTTGTAATTAATCCTGATGGACCGGATTCCCATTATGTAACTGTCCAAAAAATGATTTAAAAACACGACGCTTTGATGAACGATGTAGAATACTCAAGCTTTGCAGCCTATTTTGTACTTTTATTTCATTCAATTTATATGCTGAGTGACTCTTCAGATTAATGATTACAGTCTACAGACAAGAATGAAGTTCATTTTTGCGTTTAATATACTTTTTTTTTTCTTCCAAGAAACCAAGCGTTAACTTGTATGAACTTCCACGGGAATAATGTCAATAAAAATTGGGTATGTCTTCTGTGTAGGTGTCAGAGACTCTGGTGCAGCATCACGGAGACTTCCTGGTGCGTGACTCCCTCATCAACGTGAGTGACTACGTGCTGACCTGTCGGTGGGATAACGAGGTGCTGCATTTCAAGATCAGCAAAGTCCTGGTCAAATCCAGCGACACCAAGGTACTCATACTCGACTTCAGCGCCAATGTCAACTCAGCTACAAGATGTGATTTATACTGAATAAGTTACTTAGTTTAGATTTTGACTGCTATTGCAAGGACCACAGAATATTGTGTTCTATTGCTATGAAAGCATGGAACCTACCAAAAGAAAGATGAGAGTTTCTTCTTTCATCAAGAAAAAAAATAGTATTTTGTTTCTGCTTCCGTTTTGCAGCAGTTAGCATTAGAATATAGCTAAGTTTCACATTATTCACATTCCTGGTGAAAACGCTGGGGAAAAGAGCTTGTTGCAACATGACCTGGCTGATCTCTTGTACTCTGCTGTCACCTGCTGGTCGTTTTTTGTAATAACTTCCATTACTTTAAGCCACATCTCCATGTCAGAAGCTACTTCAAAGGCTTCTGTATTGCATTAAAAAAAAATTGTAAATACGTTTTTGAGAGTAAAAGACAAAGTATTTGTTATGTTTAAAGTGTATCTCTAAGTTATTATATATTTGCTAAAATGCTTTACACTCATATGAACTTTAAGTAAATTATTTTGCACCCATTTTTTTTTTAGATAAACTACCCCAGACTCATTTTAAACACAGCCACACTGGCTGGTACAGTTTGGACATTGCGCACACTAAATTACAAACATTAGAAAATATACATACTTTAGAGTAACAACACATTGATTGCACTTTAGATTATTGTTATGTTGATGGTTATTCAACTAATATGGTTTTTATGATTTAAAAAAATGTTACATCATGCTCTATGTAATATTGATATTGGTGACGAAAGACTATGATCTGTGTTAAAAAAATATTGTGTCTGATGGTCACATTTTGCCTATTTAACAAATACACGGTACTGATATGTATTAAATGATCCTATTGTTAAAAACCTAACTAAAATGACTGATAAGTGATATAAGATTTTGTGCAAATATATTATAAACAGGATGGAATGTTATGTTTAAAGTGTATCTGAGTTATTATATATTTGATAAAATGCTTCACACGCATATGAACTTGAAGTAAACTACTTTGCACGCATTTCTTCAGATAAACGAGAACTTTCATTGCTAATAGATAATCAGATGCTTACTTGCAACACACTTACATCCAGGCAGATAGATATGTTAATCTAAGAAAATGCAATGTTGCACTATTGCGCTTTCTCCACCCCTTAACTCATTCACTGCCTTTGACAAGTATACTTGTCAATTGTATTTTTTAGAGCGTGGCTAAATGGGGGCGAATCTGAGCATGCTCCACTGTAAATATCAAACTTGGAAACAACTTTACTGATGCCCAACCACCGGTAGATGACATCATTGCCCCATTTTATAGGAAATAAACACAGTTTCAGAGTCCATGGGAGAAATGGCTGTATTTTGGCAAACCTACATTTTTCTGCTGTCAATTATAAAAGAACGGGACGGGACAAAAAGTAGGGAGTCTATTCTGTTATTTGGTAGATTCGGTTTATATATAATTATTGAATGTAATATCACGTGAGTATTGGAAATGTAAAAATTTTCTATAATGACTGGCAGTGAATGAGTTTTAATAATGCAATGCAATTTTTTTGTAACCGGATAAGGAACAATCCCAAATAAAAAGAGAGGAAGCAAGAAAATTGTCGGAGCGTCTTTGCCAGTTTGTAACTGATAAAAGTCTTGTCTTCTCATCCTTGTTTCTGTGTGTTCAATATGTTTAGGTGTGTAAACCTAACAGTATTAAAAACATGTTTCCATGTTTTTTTTGTGTTTGAATGAGTTAACGTATACTAATGACAAAGAAATTGGCCATGAGATCTGTGAAGGTGAATATTCACATTTCGACTGTATGATCAATATTAGGTGCAGTATGTACTGGAGTCAGAAAGCTTCGACTCGGTCCAGGAGCTGGTGCGCTACTACGCAAGTCAACGCAAAGCCATCTCGCAGTCCAGCGGCGTCCACATCTACTGCCCGGTGAGCCGGACCCTGCCGCTGCGCTACCTGGAAGCCACCTTCGCCCTCTCTGGCGGCAAGCACGGCTGCGTCTACTCGCCGTCCAATCAGAGGGGAGCGTACATCAAGAGACGCAGCGTCACCATGATGGACGGGCTGACGACGGAGAAGATGATGCCTCACAGGTGAGCCCAATACTGATGCCCAAGGTTGGGGAATCCAGGTCCAGACAAACCCCAGATTGGCTTTATTTTTTTGTCTATTCTAAAATCTCATTTCATGTCTCATCATTTTATCCATTGTTTCATTTTATTGCTTCTTGTTACACACGCAATCAGTGACTCAGACAGCCCCAGTCCAGTTGAGACACCAGCGGCACCAGCGGAACCTCAGCCGCAACCTGTGCCCAAATGCAGGTGGTGTGTGTATCATATGTATGTGCCAAACACAAGTGTGTAGAACTAGTACACCTGCCACATCCCGACAGTCCCTTCACCTCATCAGCACCTCCTCCCCCAGAAGTGTTTCAAATGAACTTCAGATTGACCACTCAACTTTGTCTCCACTAAGACCATGTATATTGGAAAGTATATTTATATTTTAAAGTGCTGGAAATGGCAGTAAACGATAATGACGATAATGATCATTCACCAAGGCAAAATTGGTCATAATTTGGATCAGCAACACCTTCATAGAGAGCCACCATCTGAATTTTGATATTTAGAATTATCCTCTACAAATTTTCAGCTTTGACCGTGTAACAGTATAAAACTTGAATGAAATATTAATTTGCCATAGTAACATTTACAAATAGAAAATTATTATCATATAGTTTCTAAATAATATTAAAAAGGTATTTTTTTTTCATCTTATTTTTTGGATTGTTTGTTTTCTAGTATATGTATGTCTGTGACATTACAATCTCATATTTTATTTTATTCTTATTGTTTGTTTCTAAAGCAAAGCACAGCAGAGTTTCATGTTCTAAAGAGAGTCGGAATAAGTCAAAAAAAATGTATCTAGTCTGTATGTTACATGTATTACAATACATGTTTTGACTTATTTCATATTTCCATATTATTTCATGTTAACATATTTCATATTAATACAGTAATAGGTTATATCTATCCATAAATACGTACCAAAAGTGCCATCATTTCTGAAATTCCACGACTTACACTTGACTTCCATAATTATTTTGTGCTTTGTTTTTAAACTTCTTTTTGAACACAAAAGTGAAAACAAATCCTGTAATTCTTGCGGACATATGTACATTATCTTCTGACAAAGCAACTAATATTACTGCAGCTTCCTGAGCAGCTGTGACCTTCTCTCTTGTACTTGTACATAGCCATAAGTATAAATTATACTGCCCTCTGGTGGCCAAGGAAGACACACCAGAAGATGCTGCACAGTGAAGTTAATCAGGATGCACAAACTGTTTTGAGTCTTTCATTCTATTACTGCATGCTTTAATAAAGTATAATGTGAAACATTTACATTTTGCATCAAACTATTGACTGACATTTTACACACGCTATAACAACACATAAAAACATGCAAAGCAGTAACTGAGAACCAATATAGAACTCTCAGCAAGGTCACGCCAACTATAAAAATGCATCTTCTCTCCCTAACAAGCATCCCTGACCACACCACTTCCTGTCATGTGACACTACCCCCAGGCATCACGACAATGTCGAAATCCATCCTTGAGGATTGTTCACATTTACGATTGTTTTTGCAGCCCTTCCACCATCCACCACCACAAAGACGCAATGAGGAACTGCGCGATGAGTATGGACCAGATCCAAGAGTACCGCTGCCCCTTGTCGCCTGTCGGGGAGACGCCCATGTCGCCCGCATACTGTGCAAGTAAGCCCACGTCCATTCAAATCAAGCTTCATTTCGAAAACAGCGGCAAAATATGGCCTGCGTTTCATTAGAATCAAATTATTAGGGCTGGGTTTAAAACATTGAATAATCGATATTGAGTTTCCTTTTCAAGCCCAATATTGATTCATAAAACCATGAATTGTCTATTTTCCCCATAAATTCTTCAGGAAATTGTTTTTCTTACTGTTTTCTTGAAATTTACTGTTCAAATGAATTTAAAAGTATTTTCTTACATTTGTTGAATACCTGAAATATTGCACTTTAAGACAATTCAGAATATTTTTAGTTGATATTTTCAGTTATTGAATTATGGTTGTTCGTCTCTGTGTGCCCTGCCAAATATTACACTCCACAATTACAAAATCAGCATAATTGTCAATACAAGTTTATTAGAACTAATTTTGAGTTGTTTGAGTTGTTTAAATTTATACATTTGCACCTTTTTAAAATTTAAAAATAACTAATTTAATAAATTTAGTTTCTTCTAAAAGGAACTTGCATAATTAGTGTTTCAAAGAATTGTATTTGTCTTAATAATTTTTTATGTATTTACCAAAAAATAAATAATTGTCCTAATCGTGATTGCAATTATTACCAGAATAATCGCATTTACTATTTTCTTCATAATCGAGCAGCCCTTATAACACTTTCATTAATGAACTAAATTATTTGACCAGTTACTGCCTCCACAAAATTTCCTTTATTATTAAAATGTAATTTGTGGAGCTTTTTTATGTCCTTGACATTTAAGAAGAAGTGATGATCCATAATTAATATCAATATCAGATTGATTGAACTGAAGTGAACCGAATCGAATTGCAAAAAAAAATCAAATCAAACTGAACTCTTGTGAATTTAAATCGAGTCGATTAAGAAAATTAGAATCGATACCCAGCCCGACAGATTATTATATATAATATCAGCGAATAAAGACGTCTTTTCCAGAATAAAAATTGTGTTATTACTAGAATTAGGTGATATTTTTAACTTTCATTTTTTGGAACGTCTTTCTTCCTTTAGCTTTCCTGTATATAACCTAAAGCATCTTCGCTCTTCTCCAGTCACCAGACAGCGAGCCCACTCTGGTGGGCGGGTCCTGGCCGCGGTGCCCTCTTCCCCCGTCGCACGGCGTTCCAGCGACCCTCAACTTAGCCCCTCTTCCAGCAACAACCCCCCGGAGCATCCCGCCAACATCTCTCACGCGGCCCATTCCTCTCCCGCCCACCATCCCGCTTTCCAGTCACACTCGTCCGAAACAGCGGGCAGCTACTGCGACCTCAGACCTTGCCCGGCCGGACCCCCAAAACCTCCCACCAAGAGCTACGTGGAACGGTTGCGGGTGGAGGAGGGGGGGAACGAGGGTGTGAGGGGGGAAGGAGACGGGATGTGCAGCGCTCCTCAGGTGGAAACCGCTTCCTTGTTCCAGCCATCCAGGTATTTTACTTCACACTCATTCTGAGCAAGAATTAGAATATAAATAATATGCTGTAACATTGCTATATATATATATATAGTCTAACTGCGCACATGGGTGGAGTTATCTTTCTTTTGGAATTTTCATGAAATGGGTATAATAATAATAATAATAATAATAATAATAATAATAATAATAATAATAATAATAATAATAATGCAATATTATTGAATGAAATATACTTGAATTACATCCAACACACTGAATCTTGATCACATCCACCAAAATCACATTACAACCCTTGTGCCACAACTTAGACCTGGTTTTACCTGGTCTAAAGTCGACTTTGTGTGTAATAGAAAAACATCCTCGTTCGAAATGAAGATGCGGCACTTTTTACGCCAAGCGCATGTGTGCCTGTCTAAGAAAATAGGGCCCAATGTGTCAACTGGAGGTGTTTCTGGAAAATATTTTACCTAATGAATTTGTTTTAGACATAAAATGGTGGTCGGGTGTGTTCACGGAGGCCCCTAACATGCTTGGGGCCCATAATTCTTAAGTCTTAATGTGAGCAGTGTGTTGTAATTTACAAAACAGTATAGTGCCTTTCCTTACAGGGTTCTTCTGTGCCCCGCCATGGTGTGGTTTGGGATGTGTCTGTGGGTATGATCATGGGGATATGGGGGGTTGATTGATTGATTGATTGATTGATTGATTGATTGATTGATTGATTGATTATGACCTTTTTTAAGACGTGTGAGCTAATGTGACTGAATCGGGACCATTTAAACCAGGAATTGCGATATACTGATGTCAATGAAAGCAAAATGTAGCCGCCCTTCGGTTCCAGTGGTGAGCGGGCCCATTGTCGCGTGGCCACAGACACTGCGGATGCTGTATTTTACCACACTTAGAATGCCCCAGGACGACACGCCTGATAAAGCTTGTAAAAAACATGCCGCTCAGGCGCACCACTGGCTGTAATAGAGAAAGAGGAAGACCACTATCTTAGCCCTCCTGAAGACTAATGTGACATTCTAAAGGAATTATTGATACGTCACATTGTACATTTCTTTTCAAATAAGTCAGCTGGAAAAAACAAAAAAAACAATAAAGGGACTGTTCGATTGGAATCTTTGTTAAACACATAATGTCAGATCGTTTTCAGTTGGTTTACTGTTGTTCACTTCAATGTTTCCCATGCAGGTATGAGTCTTGCATCATGCCGGCCGACAATAAACCTCTGGAGATGTCGGTGCTGAAGAGAGTGAAAGAGCTACTGGCTGAAGTGGATGCAAGGACGGCGGCAAAACACATCACCTTGGTGGACTGCACGGTACATAAACACACTCAGCACATAACCTTTTCACGTTACTAATGACAAGTGGTATTTAAAAAAATATATATTTATCATTCATGCAATTTCTCCCCTCCTCTTGCGCAGATTGCAAGAATACTGGGCGTCAACTCAGATATGCAAAGAATGATGGGCGTGTCCTCAGGCTTGGAGTTACTCACACTACCTCATGGACACCAGCTGAGACTTGACCTACTGGAGAGGTGCGCACTCTTCTACTTCAATACAGCCGACATTCAATCTTTTTTCTTTCTATCTATCTATCTATCTATCTATCTATCTATCTATCTATCTATCTATCTATCTATCTATCTATCTATCTATCTATCTATCTATCTATCTATCTATCTATCTATCTATCTATCTATCTATCTATCTATCTATCTATCTATCTATCTATCCATCCATCCATCCATCCATCCATCCACATCAAAGAGATTACTGCTGAGTCCATTTGAACTCTGTTGCGAACCCAAACAGCAGCACCTACTAAACAGTCTCAGCCCAATTAAAGATTTAAAAAATAGTAACTTCATCCACTTTTTATTAAAAAAAATAAATAAATCAAGAAATTATGTTGAAAATTTAGAAAACTTTATTTACAGTATAAATATTTATTACTTGCTTTTTTAATTTTTATTATTATGTATTTTTAATTTAGCTTAACACATGCTAAGCCCTTGAAGCAATTTTTGTTATAATTTTTGAAACAATCTGTCAATATAGTTTAAAATATTTTTTTTCTTCCTATTTTACTACAAATGAATATTGGCTTAAAATATCGATTATCGGCCTCCTTGACTACTAGTAATCTGTATCGGTATCGGCTTTGAAAAGAAAAACATATCGGTCTATCACTAGTTATAATTAAATTCTCCATTGAGTCTTATGCAGAGCTTTCCAGTCAAAGTTCATGTGATCACGCCACAATGTTATTGACTTAGACTTGACTTTATTGATCCCCTTTGTGCCTCCATGTTTATGGAGTAACCCGAACCATATTTTTCCCATCATAATGTATTTTGTTTTAAAATCCAATTTGCCTTTGCCTTTATATGATCATATTTTCTTTTTCTTTTTTTTTTTTAATTATTTTTCATCTTTAATTCTGTGGGTTTTGTGGTTGTTGCTTCATCCCATGTGACATCATTTAAAGGGAAAATTAAGTCTTTCCCGCTGTATAACTTTTTTTTTTTTTTTTTTTTTTGCCAAGAAGCATTTGCAACAAATCAAAAAAACAAAAAAAACAAAAAAAAATCATTGCTAAATGTGCTTCACATCACTGACAGATGGCTTAATAAAAACGGAAGGTGCAATTTATGTGAAAATCTCTCCCTCAACCTTCAGTTTCACGGCAAGTGCTATGTCAAAAAGATGGAGGAAAGTCATTAGTGTCACAATTCAAATTATTCAACGAGGACCTTTTCCCCGGTGATGGCAATTCCCCGACTGACATTCCAACGCTGTTCTTCAATCAGGTTCTACACCATGTCGATCATGACGGCCGTGGACCTGCTGGGCTGCACGGGAAGCACCGAGGAGCGGGCGGCCCTGCTCCATAAAACCATCCAGCTGGCGGCCGAGCTGAAGAGCAACCTGGGCAACATGTTTGGCTTCGCCGCTGTGATGAGGGCCTTGGAGCTGCCGCAGGTGAGATGAGCGTGGTTTCCATCGTGCTCATTATTGTACTTCCCTGTAACGCGTTTGTGATTAACGCCTCAGATTTCCCGGCTGGAGCAAACGTGGGTGACGTTACGCCAGAGACATACGGAAGGTGCCATCCTGTATGAGAAGAAGCTCAAACCTTTCCTGAAGAATTTGAATGATGGCAAAGGTAAAGTGGTTTTCTTTTTTTTCTTTTTCTTTTTTTTATTTTTTTTATATATACCAATTACCACCTCAAAAAATACAATCTTAATGATCTGAAGTTGTGCGATTAGAAAAACAAGATGGTTGTGGATGAGACCAACAGTTGCTAGTAGGAACGGTCCGAAAACAATTTGAATATTTGGATAAATACAAACAGCATTATACCCCCCCCCCCCATTAACATTATATTTTATTTTTAACCAAACTAGAGAATTTGGTATAGAAGACATGTTAATTCATTTAATTAATGTAATTAAATTGAACCAATTATTATTATTTCATGTTACATTTTAATTCCTGAATAAATGTTAACATTCTTCTGTTTTAATTCTTCTTAATAACGCACAGTGTCTTATCACGGGTGAGCTATTTTTTTAACAGACCTGTGGGGAACTTGTATTGTCCTTGAGGCTAACTAGTACCCACTGGCACCATTTTTTTTTTTTTTTTTTTTTTTTTTTTTTTTTACAATTTACGTTACTCTTCAGAGGGAAAAAAAATGCATCTATGTATGAAGTGTCTCTTTCATATTGCTATGTGTAACTGTTTATCCCGCCCCTTTATGCTCACCAAGGAGGAAAAAAAAAAAGAAGTTAATTGTTGTCAATTGATTTCAAAGAGGAAGTTCATTTACTCAACTCTGTAGGCAGCCAATAATATTGTGCCTTGCTTAGATGTCCTCTAAAAAAAATTAAATAAAAATAATAATAATAATAATAATAATAATAATAATAATCTTAAAATATTCGTACCAGGGGAACCACGGGCCTGGCTGAAAGGATGGAGGGCAGCGGTGCAAAGTGAAGCTCCATCATATTCAGCAAAATATTATAATGCACGGGCAACAACTGTATGCTAAGGATGAGAATGTTATTAATGTGAGCATTTCATTCATTGTTCCTTCATCTTCATCACCACTAGAGGGAGCTCACGTACCATACTTTGAGAATCATTGGATGAAAACAAAAATCCTAGAGGTCCAAAACAGCCCAAAAATGATTGAGACATGCTTACTTTCATACATGAATTTAGTAGTTGAATCTCTAGCAAAATTAACTGTAACATTTTTATTGTATTTTTTTCACCAAAATGCCACCTTGGCATGGATCTTTTGGGGCACATTTGTCCCAAATGCCAAATTCTCACTTCAATCGAATTGTTTCCTTTGCGTTTCAGAGTCCAGCGTGGTATCCAACACCACTTTCCCGCACATCATCCCCGTCCTGTCTTTGCTGGAACGAGGCCTGGCTCTCGGGGAGGTGCTGGAGCCGTGGGAGAGCGCCGAGGTGGGCGTGGACGTGGTCATGCACCACCTGGAAGCGGCTCGGACCATCGCGCATCACGGGGGGATCTACAGGAGCAATGTGGAGAGCAAATTGCAGGGTATGGATGGATACGTGCGGACGGCTGCATTGAACTGTTTGGACTCGCAGCCTGTCGTGCCCTTCTGGGCAGTCGCAGTGTATTTGTTGCCATGATTAGCGATTGATTGTTCACTGTATTGATCATGAAGCCATTAAACCTGTTAACCCTGGTTAATCAGGGTGACTAAATAGATTGGGATTAAGTTGTATAGCTCTTTGAGCATTCATCCTCAAAGCTATTTTGCATTTTTTATTTACAGTAATTCCCGACTATATACAAAAATTATAGAAGCAAATAAGACTATACAAAAACACAATTGGGCTACATGCATCATCTGGAGCAGTTCAGAATCAATAGTTATTAAGTAACAAAAACGTCAAATAAGTCATAATAACCAGAGATTTAATGTATTCGATTTAGAGATTAGCTGGAAGACGTTTTGCTCTTACCAAATTGTCATGACCCTAAGCTAATGCTAATGCTAAGCTAATGCTAATGCTAAGTTAATATGCTAAGCTAGCATGCTAAGTTTATACTAAGCTAATACTAAGTTAGCATGTTAAGATAATGCTAATGCTAATTTAGCATGCTTGATTAGCATGCTAAGCTAATGTTGTTGCTAAGATCATTATAATGCTAAGTTAGCATGTTGAGTTAGCATACTAAGCTAATGCAAACACGAATGTAAGTTAGCATACTAAGTTAATGCTAAGCTAATGCTATGCTTTAAACAAGACACAACAATTATTGGCTTACTTAACGTTATCGACATCGGCATTTTCTAAATTATTGGTTTATCAGTATAGGTTGAAAATAGTATTATCGTGCATCCCTAATGAAAACACACTAAATGCACTAAATACACAACTTATATACTACTAATGACTAGTTATGTAATTACTTTGTAATTTTAGCATAATGTATCCTTCAATTTCCGTCATAGGCATTTAGCTTAGCATTCAGATATTAGCATTCAGCTTTCAGCATTCCCGCGCAATTTCTCCAGAAATTGCACTTAGTCTAGTTATTATTATTATTATTATTATTATTATTTACGCCATTACACTGAGATACATTCTATTTGCCACCCATCTGTAGAAACTATACTTTTTAAAAATGACTGCCTGTTATTTGTTTTGCCTTGTCAGAGACTTCTGTCACATGACTCTGCTCCACCAGACTTAACCTCACCAATGGGAATGTTTGCGTTTTCAAAGTGGCAAATTTTCAAGTAGCATGATACAACAGAGGAAACAATGGCATGTGATGGCAGAACACTTCAGGCTTCATATGAATTTTCAATACCACTTTTTTTTTTTTTGCTCTCTCCAAGAATTATTTGTAGAACTACTTTTTTACTTTTACTTAATTCAGGTTATTAAAAAGTAACGTTACTTTTATTTGAGTACATCCAACTCATCTTCCCCTTCTCCGCCCCACTGTGCAGGCTTCCAGGTACAAGCCGACGTCCACGAGATCTTCCAGACGGAGTTCCAGATGCGTCTGCTGTGGGGCTGCCGCGGCTCCGAGGGCAGCCAGCCGGAGCGCTACGAGAAGTTCGACAAGGTCCTCACCGCCCTCTCGCACAAGCTGGAGCCTCCGGTGCGCCACAGCGAGCTATAGCGACGATCGTCACCGGCAAAGACTCCCTTGCATCCGCACTTAACCACTCCCAGGTGGTCTTGTCTTGCATGGCCCAAAATTTGGAGGAGTGCGGGTGGACCACCGTGAGTGGAGAGGCAGCTAAAAGTACAGCGTGATGTCACTTGCTACACTCACTTCGCAAACTGTGGACGTCCCTCAAATGTCCGCAAGAGGAGACAAGATGAGTACGAGGGTCCTCCGCAACACACACAGATGCTTCCCTGCCGTCTCACACTGTCGTAGAAATGACTTGCTAACATTTGAATGACATCATAACGTACACGTCTTTCTGTGTGTGCGTGCGCGTAAATCGTGTGAACATTCCTTGATTTCTTATTTATTTATTTTTTTTAGAGGAGCTCCATCCATTCAGGGCATTCGGCTTCTCAAACCTCGTGACAAGCGGGAAGGAGTCATAAAAAGTGTATCCAAGATGGAGCAGTCGCATCAAATATGTATCAGCCACTCATTAATACAAGCAACGCAAATGGAGAAGTAAAAGTTGAGAAGAGAATCGCGTTTGCTTGGGGCCGTGCGCTAAATGTTGCTAAAAGCGAGGTAAGTGAGGCAAGGGTTACCTTACAACATAAACCATGAAAATGAATGAATACGTTTGGACAAATTCATGAATTATTATTATTTGTAGGCTACTTTATGTATAGGAGGATTTTTTTTTTTTTTTTTTTTTTTGTCCTGAACCCCTGTTTCAATGCCAATGTTGTGCATGAATATGGAAAATCAACACTGCCTTCAGTTGTTCATTCCATTTTGTGTCAATTTGGAAAATAATCAAAAATTAGATCAATAAAAAATCAGCGAAATTGATTACTGGCTTATCGTGCCCATCCTTAAAAACAGACATTTGCATGTCATTAATAACTCGTAATAAAGGTTCTGAATGAACCTTGTGAAGCAGGTGAATCATTTATAAATCACTACATTGCTTCTTGGATGTTTGCGATAACTAAACTGTTGAGGAGCACAGATTGCTCAAAACAAATCACGGCAACCCACTCCTAAAGATCGATCAAGGAAATATTCCATTTGAAAATACAGTATTGATTATAACGTGTAATTTGTTAAGATCAAAAGTTTTTTGTTTTGTTTTCTCATCCAAATTCTTGATGTGTTGTCCTATAGGACTTGCTCTAACAGATGTGGAGAGGCCAATACAAAATAAATAAATAAAAAAAATAGCCAGTAATGCAGGATAAAACCCGGACGTGTGACTGATCTGCGAGGTTACATTATGATGATTTCATATTCCCTTCATTTTTTTCAGCATTATATATATATGAATACTCTCAGGATACTTAGCTCGTGATAACGATGGTAGCTATAGCGATGGACATTTGACTAGATTTCTTTAATCTTGATGGGGAAAATCAATTCATCTCTGTTCATTTTCTGAACTTCTGTTTGTATTAAACAGGATAATGACTTAGCTTACGTGATCGTAAAGTTGAGTACACACAAAGACTTATAACGACAATGTGAGAGACACCACATGATGACAAATAAATAATTAGCGAGTGTTTGCTAGCTATCGTGTGCGGCGTACTCGAGACTATTCAACACAACGCACCACACTCGTAACGATACAGTATCTCCAACAACATTAGCGAATCGACTGCCCTAATCCAGATGTCGACTGAAGCTTGACGCTAGGCTAACTGTTAGCATATGTGTTGACTACAAGATGGTAAAACTCTTCTAATTGTAATTATATTGTGTTGAATGACTTGTGAGACACGATATCCAAACACTCAACACAATCGGTCGCTCCTCTATTTGTGTCCAGTAACAGAGCTAGCTTGCGGCTATTTCCTAACTGGCTAGCTAGGGTGACCAAACGTCCTCTTTTGCCCGGACAGGTCCATTTTATTTACATCCTGTCTAGGCATCTATGTTTTTTGTTTTTTTTGTTTTGCTTTTTTTTTTTTGCTTTTTTATAAATTCATGGAAATGTCGGGTTTTCATTGTGTGAATGAAAGGCTTTTTGTTTTTTTTGTGCTTCTTTTTATTGGTCAATATTTAAAAGTACTGGGTCAAAAATTGGACTGACCCACTAACTGGTCAATTTGACACAACTTTGGGTTGTTTAAAAAAAAAAAAATGGGTTGCTTTGTACAAAGCAACCAAGAAAGGTGAGTCAAATTGACCCAAGTTAGCAAGTCGGTCCAATTTTTAACCCAAATTGGGTTGTTTTTGGCCCAGTAGTTTTTAGAGTATTTAAAAAGTAGTTCAGCCTTTTACAAATCAAATAAGGTCCCAAGCGGTGTCGCGGACCCAGAATTTTAGCTCACTGGTAACACTCTGCCCTCCCAAAACCAGAGACGCGGTTGTGGCGCCAGTTCAATCACCCCAATCCTCGAAATTTTAGAATCTGGCATTGGGGCAAATGCTCCAAATTGTCGTGTTTATATCTTCGTGTATAACCTGTTTAAGACAGAAAACTAGTTTAGAATGACTTTCCATCAATGGTAACTTCCATGCATTTGACAGAACTGTCAGTGGTCACTTATCATGTCTCTTAACGCTAGCACTAGAACGCCATAACTCATCATATCCAGTGTGCAAAAATATACAGAACTAATATCAGCATATTCAATAATGTACCACATGCTCATTTCAGCCAAAGGACAGCGCCCATTAGAGTTTTTGCCCTCCCTCCTGTCTCTCCTTGTTGTCTACCTCCAAATTAAATATCAACATTCTATAATATACTCGAATGTTCATGTCAGGTAACAATCCAGTCTGATCTGATCTTACATGAGCGTTTGTCTTTGCGTGAAACACGTTTGTGGGAGTCCAGCTGTACAGTACAGGCCATGCAAAAAGTCATTTTCCATTATAGCCCAGCAGGGGGCGACATTCATTCAAACAAGCGCCAAAATGGGGAATGCATTTGTATTGTATATATTCTGAAGTCTACTGATTTAGGTTTGTCACCTGCTCACAGTACAGAAGTTGGAACGAACGATTTTTGTGTGTTTTTATGGATTCTTGCTTTGGATACTAAATGGTGACACGCCGAGGGACGGCGTGGAATGAAAGGCGAAAGGACAGTATAACTTTTGTTGTTTGCATTACTTTTTTTTCTACATATTGTACATAGCAATTCACTGTTTTTCAAATAAAATGATTGCTTGTGTCACAGAGAGTATTTGGAGTCAAGTTTTATTTTTTGGTCGACCGTCAAAATCAATGTAGCATAAAAAAAACACACACAAAAAATGTATGGAGAAGGAAAAGAAGACGCTCTAATAATCCTATGAAAACATGACATAAATTCCATCCATTGAAAGCTGACATTCCTGTTTCGTTAAAATCTTTGATAATGTTGAGCCTCATAGTCTTGGAATTGTCTTCCATACATCAGATCAGAGTAACCGATGTCATCTATGGCACAATGGATGAATCGGGCCGCCGCGCCATCTGCCACCATAAGAAAATCATCATCGGCCGGGCTTTTGTCTCCGCCGCCCATACAGTTGCATAGGCGGAACATGTTATGGATGTAATCTCTAAGAGGATTCTCCCTGCTTGATATCTCGGAACGTGTTCATTTCACCTCTTTATGTTCTTTATTGAAACAGACACAAGATCTCACAGATCCGCCTGCCAGCAAGCCAGTCGGGCCGCTAACCAGCCAGCCGCCATCCACTAATCTCAGACACCCCCCCCCCCCCCCCCCCACCCCCCCCTTTTACTGCTAATCCATTGTGTTGGTCATTGTCATTCGATCGTGGGTGACCCGAGCAGCCGTGGCACTGACTTCTGACGTCCATCTACAGAAAGCGTTGGGATACTTTCCACTTTTTCAGGGCTCGTTCCGTTTGTACCAAGTTGTTCAAGAGCAGAGTTTAGGGAACCAAACTATAAAAAAAAAACACAACAACAACAGGCCCTACATGATATCTGCATTTGTGATGAATTTTCATGAGGTTTTTGGACTTGCATGGCAGGTCGTATTATGGCTTACAGCTTTAGAAAACTCAAACATCCTATCTCAAAATATTAGAATATTTCCTCAGACCAAGTAAAACAAAATGCCATAAGCAGCAATATTAAAACAATAAAAGGCTTGCAATATTTCAGTTGATTTGTAATGAATCCAGAATGTATGACATTTTTGCTTATTTAATTGCATTACAGAAAATAATGGACTTTATCACAATACTCTAATTTTCTGAGACAGTCCTCTACCTGTATTATTTATGTATTGATTATATTACACGTGTGAATTAAAAAAATACAAACTTAATTAATACATATAGCAAATGACATAACAGTACTAAATTGAATAATTATATTGTAGCTAATAAATATATGTAATTTGTTTTAAAATATGTTGTTCAACAGAAGGCAAGAAATATAATTTGTATGTATGTATAGTACATCATTGTTCTATTTGTTTTATATTGTTCGATTGTTATGATTATTTGTTTTATTATCGATAAATGTAATAAGAAACAAGTGCTTTATTTTTGTATATTAATACATTTTTATTATGCTAAATGAGCAAGATATTTTTTAAAAATCACATACATTAATAATAATGATCCTAATAAATAATGTGGATTAAATCAATAACATAAAAATTATTTTAATCATTTTTTTTTTGGTCTTCTGATTATTTCAAAATGAAATGACATATATTTAAAATAAATACTGTTTATTTTATTATCATTGCAACACTTTAACAAATACAAAATTAAATATCTAAAATATAATAAATACTTGTTAAATATATATAAATTTAATTTATAAATACAGAAAATTGAAAACCTCCATATATATATATATATAGTTAACTGAGGGAAGTTTCTCATTAGCTAAACAAGAAAGTGAATCCAACCATAAAGTGTTCATAAACCTAATGTCAGCTTAGCAAATGTGAGGAGGCACCCATGTCGTTTGTTGGGGCCGCAGGGGGTCATCCTTCCTGGATAACTCATCCCGCGACCGTGAAGCCGAGATGAATATAATACATAGTTCACCAGCACTGATACTTATCACGTCTTCATTATTATCAAAACCACCACCGATGGCATCATCAAGGCTCCTCTCAATTTCCCGCCCGTCGCTTCACATGTCCCCCCCCCACCCTGGCCCCTGCCAGGCCCCTGGTCGATCTGTCTACGTGGCCCTGCGCTGACTCCTCATTAACACATGAATACAGGGGAGGAAAAAGCCTGTGACGGCTTGGACGCCAACAGAAGGCAAGATTTGCAATTCAAACCTCTGACCGACCCCTTCGCACTCACACATGCACACGCTCACCACTATCCTATATAGTGGGGCCAGAACTGTCACCAATATGATTGAGCATCTATATAAAGAGGGCGAGTCAGACAGATGTGGATTCACACAGCCTTGTCATACTTTGCTTTTGACAAAGTTCAGCACCAACATTTTTTTGGTGCAACGTACGATACAACTCAAGTAAATTAAGTTGGAATGTTTTGGTTGGAAATATATCATTATAACACATTAAAATGATTTTTTTTTTTTATTTCATACAATAATTCATACAAAACAAAGCATTGCAAACGTTATTTTGACTAACAATAGTAGTAGATAGCAGTAGTAGAAAAAAATCCAAGCATTAGAATTGTAAGATTGTGTTTAAAATTATTCAAATAAACAAACAAACAAACAAAGTAAATAAAATAATCACTTTTAATTTACTGAAGTAATAGATTTCACTTTCACTTGATATAAACTGGAATTTCCCACTAACATGATTCCAGAAGTCTGCACAAATAAAGGTGTTCCCTTAATATTTAATTAATAATGTTGAGTTTTGATTACAGCAATAAAGTTTTAAAAAGACAATGAAAAACAATCAATTACATAAAAAGAAATATTATTTCAAAATGCATTTGTTCGAATAAAGGCCTGCCCCATTCTAGCTTTGTGTGGCTTGTAATAGAATATTATGCAAATTTATCAAAACAAAATATGTATTTGTGTAAGAAGATAATAGAGAAATACATAAAAAAGGGTACTTGTAAACAAATTAATACATTTAAAAATGACTTAAAAATAAACAAATGAACTTAACTTTTGTGTGGTGTAAGTTATAATATGCCTCTAAATTGTTTAATATTTTAGACATGTTTTTACAAATGTAGGCTAATTGACTGTTGACTTTTAAATGTGTACATCATGTTTTGATTAGGTTTTTTTTTTTTTTTTTTTGCGGGGGTATTTTTTTTTGAAGATGTGAATAAAAAAAAATAAAGAAAAACAAGTACTATTATTCCAAGATATTCTTGTTAATATAAATAAAGGAATGCACCAAATTCATACAAATTTATGGATTATTTATAGATTTTAAAGTATACAAAATCATTTGAAAATAATCACGTATTAAATTTGATCAAAAACAAAAATGTTCTGCTCCTAATATTTGTTTTCCAAATATATATTTTTTTCTATTTTCAATTTTGAAAGACAGTCCAATAAAATCATTTGTTTCAGCTCTGTTCGTGAAACGGAAACCGAAGCTTGTTGTATACGTCACTTCCACTCACACTCACGCCTCCTCCCCCTCCATGTGCCGGCAAGATGGCTGCACCCATTGCCATTCATCTGGAGTTTGGGTAGGTGATTTCAAACCCTTCGCGACTGTTCGCTGTGCCTCCAAACGTGTCTCAACATTCGTTTATTGGGAGGATGCGACACCACGCGACTGTTCGAGTCCTTTTTGTTTCATAGTTGCTCTTCCGCGTAGTTTAAGAAGACGTAAATCAGCGGAGCAGCTAGCTGTAAGTTAGCTGTGTTTGTAGCCTTGTGCTGCGCCTGTCAGACCGTCTCGCCCGTCAGAAATATTAGAACGTATGCTTGGTTCAATTCCGTTCATTTTGCCTTAGATGCGTGGAAATATCCTCTTTTATCATTTGGAATGTACTCTCATGATGATGATTGCTGAACTTTATGCTCTGATGTATTTAGAGGTGTTGTGAAACTGCACAGCCTTTTAACACACAGGGCTTGTCCTGATTAATTAAGATGGCGGTTGAGCTGTGGTTTATCTCAGCCAGTTTATGAGAAGTATTGTTTTAATGTATTGTTTGTTTGTTTTTTCTCCACTTAGCTATATCACATTAAAACATCAAATCAGTTTGCAATAAAATTGTGGGGTCTTAGTATCAAAGTCAAATAAAATTTATTTATTTTTAGCTAACATTATCTTGCAGGTGTTTTTGTTATATGGCTTGAATGTGTCAAACTTCAGTCTTTCTTTTATTTGTTTGTTTACAGCGGAGGAGCAGAGCTTCTTTTTGATGGTGTGAAGGAACACCATATCACTCTTCCAAGCCACGCAGAACCTTGTGAGTATTTCCCTACATGTCACAAAGAACATATTTATTATGTGTTGTCTTTGTGAGACAAGATTCAGGTTGGTATTGTGTTTGAAAAAGAAAAAAACAACTTATTTAAATAGATTTTTTTAAAGGGGATGTCAAGTGAAAAATTCACTTTACAATAATATGATCTATGCGACCCCATTAGTCTAAAGACGGCTTAATATTGTGTTTGTGAGACGTGAATTAAGCAGCAAAATCCATCTGTTTTTATGCATCTCAGGTTGCCGACTGAAAATTATATTATGCGAATGTTACATAGCCAAACACAGAAAACAGGTGAGCCGTGACAGTCAATTGCTAGCAAGTGGCAAAATGGCTACCTAGTAACATAGCTAAAATGGATTAATTTTCTTTTTTTGCTTAATTCATTTTCCACATTCATTCATTTTTTGGTGGTGACACCAACCTCTTTCCAGCCAATCAAAGGCCATATAGGGTAAGAAAAAAAAGCTGATGAAGTTGTGAGCATACTACCTCTTTGTTTTTATGTCAGCGTGTTACTCACCTTAAACATATATAAACTATAAAGTGCCACATGTATATTTCCCATGTCCATCTTTCCCTTATATCGTTCTGTTTCTTCCTCCTATTGTCCCTCATGAGTGGTGCCCGAGTGTGAACGGAGGCAGTAAAAGAGGCAGTAAAGGAGGCTCAAAGGGCTTCTGGGGCTTTACAAGAGCGCAATTAGGGTTCATCCTCCTAGTCCTCTTACTTTATTTTATTTTTTATTTATCGGTGCTTGTTTCTAGAGGAAAACAAGAGGGGAGGAAAAAAAAAAATCCACCGGAGGGAATTCTCCAACACTAAAGTCAGGACCTTGCTCATTAGCAGCCAGGCTAAATGCGGGTTGAAACGAATGAGGGAGAAATAAGTGTCGTATTGGTTTTGGACCAAACAAAGGATGAGCGGCCGTGACGCCGGAGTTTCCACGGTGACGACGACACAAAAGTTGACCAGAGAAGGGAATGTTAAAGGAGATATGACCTTAGTGCACCCACCACACCACACCACACCACCTGGATTTATGCATGTGTATATGTAAAATATAGGTGCGTCTCAAAAAAAATGTGAGTGAACTGGCAGTGGTTAAATTCAAAAACACGAGAAAAATATTTCATCATTTTTAGCTTTTATAATTTTGATTATTATACCTTACAATTAACTTAAAGCCGCAAATCACCATCTGGAGAAATTAAAATAAGATGCACTCAAAATTAGTTTGAATAAAGAAATTAGCAGAAATCAGACCGATACCAGGTAGAATACTCAACTCTTATGTAGTCACCAATACAAAGTACCAATATCACTTGTACTTTTGAATCAATACATAAACTTTTACCAAAAAAAAAACAATTAGAGATAATTTTAATAAAACACCTATATATCTCAATATAGCATTTTTTTTTTTGAAAATTGCATGTCATTATTAATGCAGTCCTTCTCAGATAAGGGGGTGGGCCCCGAATGGGTGCGGTGAGATGCCAGTGTACCCCAGGCAACGTCGTGTACTAGCTGTACTAGAATAAAATGTAATTGCGCATCCACTACAGTAGGTGGCAGTGGTAATCTCATTGTCAGAGAGTATGGAAGGAGCTCCTCTGCAGAAGGTGCTTCAAATTTTATAGCTTAAAAATATACTATTTAATTGTAACTGAAAGTTGGGCGGTGGCACGATATATTTTCTTTTTCTGCATAACGGAAATAAAGAAGAGAAGCACTGCATTAATGCAACTTTCTATTCTATTTTCAAGGCTGAGTGAGTGCCAGGGGTGGCGAGATCCGGTCCTCGAGGGCCGCAGTCCTGCAGGTTTTGGATATTTCCCTTCCTTAACACAGCTGATTCATGATCAGCTCATCAACAGCCTGTTAATTGGAATCAGCTGCACTTCGAGTAGGGAAATCGATAAAACCTGCAGGACTCCGGCCCTCGAGGACCGCAGTTTGCCAACCCTGCTTTACACGATTCAGATTTTTGGCCGATCACTGATTGGTGAGTTGGGGGGGGGGGGGTAACTGATCACCGATTTGATCATAAGATGGAGCAATATATCAATTTAAAACCCACGTATAATTGACGCCAATTAAAATGCATGAGAAAAAAAGCTCCCCCCCCCTCCCCCACAAAAAAAAATTCTTGCACCAAACAATGATAAACCATCATTGACTATCACATACAATGAATGTTGTAGCCAGTCACCAATTTTGTATAGAATGCAAAATATTGATTGACTGGTCCCAATCCAGCCGATCAGATCGGTGTCAAGTCTACTTCATTTCTAGTTCCTGATTGTAAAATCGTGAGTACTACCAATACCTTAAAATAAGGCCGAATATTGGCCTGATAGATACCCAACATTTGGTAAAATACCATGCTTGTTGAAATACACTTGCTAAGCCCTTTCTGTATGATGTAGTTTTGCGGCACTCAGAATACAACAAAATAATAAGTGTGCTTAATGAAAAATGTTATCTTTGTATATAGGCAGTTCTTGCATTAGATGCATTAGATATTGCGCAAGTGCTCATTTTAGCCTCCCATTTCCACCATATGTGTCGTTTACGTTAAACAACCGTGAGGCTCCGGCCTAATTTTAATTATTGTGCTGTGTGGCTGGATGGGGGTGGGTTTGAATTGGGGGTTAGGGCAAATATAATTGCTTCTGAATCCTTCTTATTTCTCCGTGACCCCAGCCGGTGATTGATGACCCTCGACTGAAAGATCCCGCCCCCGCTCTCCCTCAATCCTATACACACACACACACACACAGGCGAAAACCCCCAATGGTCTGGGGGTCTCGCCGTTTTTATATCAGCCGAAAGATGGATCACTCGATCCCCCCCCGCCCCCAAGTCACACGACCGTCATAATCGCTCAAAAGGGAGAACGCTGGCGTCGAGCGGGCGCCCACAAAAGGCGGAAAACCCCCCCAGAATTGGCGCTTTTGAATCTGCGTCAACATGGCGCCTTTTCCCTCCCCTCAGTCAGCCGCTTCTCCTTCTCGGCACCTACGCGACGGCGAAATCCCAAGATGCACCGCGAGGACGTGACGCACTTTTCCCCCCTCGTTTTTCTCGCCGCTCATGTCCATTTTGTTTTATCAGCGCTCATTCCCGGCGACCAAGACGACGTCCTCGTCCCCCCCACCCCCCCGCCACCGTGCTCACCTTTTACTCATCGACGCATACGTTTACATTAGCTTGCTTTTTCTTGGTTAAGCTTAACTAGTAGCCTTTAACGCCAGCGCCATTAAAAGCTCCCTGATGGCTTGTTTCTATTTTAAGTCACAGTTTGAATGATGGCCTCGTCTTCCTGTTTGCAGGAGGAGGAGAGCGGCTTTTATTGGGGAGAAGCGGCGGGGATGAAAAAAGCAAAATGGGGATCGGGGGGGGAGAGAACGCACATACAGTCGATAGCGGAAGAAGTGGGGAAAAAAGGAAGAAGGGGTCGGCATCGCAAAGGAGTTTTCTGCTGATTACTTCGGATTTTTAGCCTTGCAGGTGTGTGCGTGTAGCATTTAGTACACCTGCACAATCTACTTTTAGTGAGCTGTGTTAAAAAAAAAAAATAAAAAAAATAATGTTCCCCCCCCTAAGACTGGTTAATTTAACAATGTTTTTTAGGAAAGTACAGAATCGTCTCTAATATTTGGCTACATTGAGGTGGATCAATATAGTATCCAGCGTACTGTTAAATGAATAGCTTGCTGATGGTGTCAATCAAAACATTATGGAGGCTTGCCTAAAATGTCCGTATATTGTATGGATGTGGATATATATACATAGTAGGTGTGTGTGTTTTGGGGCCTCAAAACACTCACGTCATTGTTATACTTGTGCCTTATACCGCAGTGAAAGTGAGTGTTACTCACATAGGTTCGTTGTACACGTGCAAACGCACACGTGCGCACACAGGTAGCGCAGAAATTTTATTTGCTCCATTTTTTATTTTTTTTGCCTTACTGTTCTCAATTCTTTTGTTATTGTTTTTTTTACCCTAATGCACAATTAATTGTGTTGTTTTTGTTTTTTCTCAAGAGGAACAGTTTGACTATATTGTTAATGATATTAAAAAAAAGGCAGAAATAAATTGCTGAATTTTGTGGTTTTCAAAGAAGAATTTTTCCATCATCATTGTTAATCATTTTAAATAGTTGGCGTTCAGCTATGATTTTTGCCGTTGGATGTTACAGCATCTGACCTCGCGTCACCTCATACCTTCGCATCACCTCTTCTCTTCTCTTTTCTCCTCCCATTTCTCCCTTATTTCCTCATTCGCCATTCAACCTGCGGCCCGTGGGCCAAATTCAGCCCGCAAGAGCATTCGATCTGGCCCACATCGTGCAGTTTTGAAATACAAATCCCATTTTTAGTCCACAGAAGACTTGAATAATGTCCATTTATAGTAAATACAGTGTGTGATTTGACTTTTACACTTTTTCAAATTGTTGACAATAGCGTATACGGAAATACACAAACACACATCCAACATAAGAGTAATATATTCATTGTGCAAACGTGTTTAGCCGAGGATGTGGGGGGTTGTATTTATCCTAAAAGTGTTCATTGTCGCCGGGTCTGAGCGCGGCTTAGCCCATTGTCGACGAGGTCAGCGTCGGCGCAGACGAGGTCACGCTCGTTCAATGCCGGCCACGATGACGTTCAAGCTGCGAGCGAAGGAAACGATGAAGCTTACATAAGCATCTGTACACAGAGAGCTGCAGATTTGTCCTTACAACCGTTTGCATCATTGTATTTACACCTTCTTTATAGTTATGGTATTGCCAGTGTTGATTTCATTCTCAACTGCTTGTATATAAACTATTTAAATTTTTTTACATTTCAAGTACTATTGTTGTTGCAGTTCACATTCGCTTTGTGACATCTGTTTATTCATGATTAGATGTCAAGTCACTGCTGTTACCAGTATTGAGTACTCAACCCTCGAATCGTCGCAGATAAATAATAGCAAGTACAGATACCAATACTACTTTTGATACATAATATTAAAAAAAACAAAACAATGGCAGATATTTTTAAAGAAAAAAATATGTATCGTGACGTAGCATTTTTCCGCATAATTACATGACATTAATAGCAAATTTCCATTATCTTTTTCCATTTGTTCATAAAAATACATATTTTGCAACACACAATAAAATGGAAAAGGAAACTAATAACCCATTGACCAGAAAAATTTACAATAAAAATGCTTGTACATCTTAATGGACATCTGTCAGACGTGTATGCCTTTAGTTCCTGTTCGCAAATCGACCGCCGCTGTGCCGTTACTTTGAAATAAGTCCGGTTATTGGCCGAATACGATACCTGGTATGGATACACCAATTATTTCCCAGGCCTATTATCTGTGCTAATATTTGGCATTTTGATGTTTATAGGCTGGTAAAACTGATATCTTACTGAGAACGGGATGCTTGTGAACTTACAAATTTTGGGTCTTCGTTCAGGGTTTGTAAAATGTTGCAAAGATATTAAACGTTTTTCCTGCCCACAAACTCTCTTTTTCACGTTCCAAGGAAATTTTAACATGTTAAGGCAATTTTTCACTTTCTGCAAACATCTTTGGAAACATTTCTACGAATACGAACCGGGACGGAATCCCTAATTTCGCTAAGTTCACAAGAAGAAGCTCGGGAAGATAGCTGCAGAAATTTAAAACTGGGTTAGCTTCAGGGAACTTTTTATTTATGTATTCATTTCGAATTTCGCTAAACTTCAGAAAGTAAAAACCCTCCACAGTTTCGCTCTAGCTCCTTGTGCTAGCTAGCTAGCTAGCTAGCTAGCTCCCTAGCAGGTAACCGAACACCCGGCCAGCTAGCTAGGGAGCTTGCTAGCTAGTACCTGGACCGGGATTTGCCACTTCTGTAATATGTTTTGTATTTCATGTCATTTCTAGCATAAACTTTAAGCTCCGAATTTTGTTGTCTGGCTGTCACTATGCTGCTAGCTAGCAAGCTCCCTAGCTAGCTCCCCAGTGCTCAGATACCTGCTAGTGAGCTAGCTAGCCAGCTAGCTAGCACAAGGGGCTAAAGGCAAACTGTGGCTGGGTTTTTACTTTCTGGACCTGGATTTGCCATCTCTCCTGAAAATAGAAACTCCTTATACTTTTTGTTCTTGTTAGGAGTAAATGAAAGTTTAACATTTCAGTTATGGTTTGTTTATTCTATTCTCTTTATGTTTAAAATGAAACCGAAATACTTTTACTTTTAACAAACACATTTTTTTTTTACGCTAATATTTTCTGTACTGTAAATAAATATCGGCTTCAATTATTGGCAATCAGCCTGCTTGACTACTAATAATCAGGATCGCTATCAGACATTGATATCATTACCTGGTATCAGCCAATATTGATACCTGGTATCGGTACTTGCCCATCTCTAATTAATTTTTTGCTACCGACAATACTGCTGACTATCCTTGCTGCTGTTCACGTTCTCGTCTGTTGTATTTCTTCATCAAGTACATATAGCTGCTCTTCTTCGTCTGGGTTTCCCAGATGTTGTAAATATGTACATTGATATTAATGGCTGTGTAATTCTTTCTCGTTCCTATGTGCTGCTACTGTCCACTTAGCTGCTGTAAAACCGAAATCTCCCCATTGTGGCACTACTAAAGCCTCATCTATTCTATTGTAGTCCGAGCAAGGTGATCAATGTCACCCTTGGCCATTGACATTAGCCTTATACCCCCCCCACCCCCACCCCTCCCCCTCAACACATGAACTCATACATAAACATGCAGCCACGTCCCGCCTGGTGCCTCCGTCCCGTCGCGTCACATCGACCAGGGGGCTGGAAAGCACGCACCTTGACCTCTCACCCCTGACCTCTGTTGTCTGCCTTTTTTTTTCTTTTTTTTTTGCAGGGGACATGAAGCAGCTGCTGGTGTGGATCCGACACAACCTGCTCAAGGAACGGCCCGAGCTCTTTGTCCAGGGCGACTCTGTGTGAGTGTCCGCCGTGTTGTCGCGATACTGTTTAGTCGAAAGCTGGTAAGAAAGAAAAAAAAAAAATCGCATCATTAGAGATCACTGGCTGTGTATCTGTCTGACTTGTACGGCGCGTCTTTGCGGACCGCTATTTATAGCATCACCTGACCACGGAGCAGAGCTAGCTCACCTATAAACCTGCTCCCTTGTATTGTTTCCATTCATTAACACGTTTTTATCACTGCTACCATTTTGCGATCGTTTGGTGATCTTAATCGCCAATCGACACGTGTGCCATGCACAGATGTAGTGTGTGTGTGTGTGTGTGTGTGTGTGTGTGTGTGTTGGTCATGTGTCCATCATTACCGTTGACCTCCCCCACTTCCTCCTGCACTTGTTCAAAAGCCTCATCGGGATGTATGTGCGCGACGCTTCTGGCTCTCCATTAATTTCAACTGACATTTTGATTTCCTTCATAATCTCTTTATTTACCCTCCTCCATTAAGTCTCATCTAAGAAAAAGAATGGGCCAACTGAGAGTGACAGGGAACTTGGAGTTGTCAAGTCTGGGGAAGAAAAAAAGAAAAAAAAAAGAAAAGAAAATTCATAATATTTTTGGGCCTTTAAATTGTGTGCGTGCATACACCTATACCTACATTATATACTTATATAAATATGTAAATAACTGAATCTGTATGATTGTAATTTCTGTGCATTTACTCCAGTTTTTGCAATGGTAACAGTACCAAAGAAATTAAGTTTGTATGATTTTCAATGGGGATGGGGAAAAAAAAAAAAAGAAGTCATTTTGACATTGGAATAACCGGAAGCTGAACAGATTTTGTTCAACTTTGGAGGTTCCACTGTGCTCATTTGCGTTTCCTGCTTCTGCTGCATCTCCTGTATTGCTTTGCATAACATCCCACCATAAAAGCAGACCGTGTGCATGCAAGGCAGGGGGGTGCTGGGGTGCTTTTCTATAATGTCACCATTTATAGGACCGTCTCAGAAAGTTACAATATTGTGATAAATTCCTTTATTTTCTAAAACGCAATTGAATAAGTAAAAATGCCAGACAGTTTGGATTCATTACACATCAACAGAAATATTGCAAGCCTTTTATTGTTTTAATATTGCTGATTATGGCATTTTTTTTAAAACTTGGTCTAAGAAAATATTCTAATATTTTGAGATAGGATACTTGAGTTTTCTTAAGCTGTAAGCCATAATCAGCAATATTAAAATACATAAAATATTTCACTTGATTTTGTAATGAATGCAGAATGTATGATATTTTTGTTGTTTAAATTGCATTACAGAAAATAAAGGATTTTATCACAATATTCTAATTTTCTGAGACAGTCCTGTATAATGTCATCATTTCCATATATTTTTTTAATAAACGTGCCCCAATTGAAAAATGTAAAAAAAAAATAAGAATTTGTGAATATTCACAAAATAACGTAACATGCATCATATTCTAAAATAATGTAATTTTTGAACAAGTTACATGTGAATATTATTCATTATTCGTAAAATATATATTTTAGGTTTGTTTGTTTTTTTTAAAGGGGGTCCATGGGGTGTGCCTTGAGTTGAGTTGGGGTTGGAGGTTGTCTATCTATATTTCATAAAATATTGTGGAAAATATCATTTGAAAAATATATATTGAATTTTTCAGTTTTTTTTTTTTTTTTTTTTTTGCATGCATCTTATCCCCATAAAGGGAAAAAAAATCTAAATAGCCTTAAAATATTTATCAAGAATTTTTTTTTTTTTTCATGTACCGCCCCATTAAGATAATTTTAAAAAATGCAGTAGGATGAAAGTAGCTATTAAAGTGTCAAAATTGTGTACAAATATCAGATTTTAAAATATTTCGACTTTTGTCATTTTCCCCCCATCTTGTGTTCATATTTCCACATTACATTTTTATAAGCTATACAGTTCTGTGTATAGCTTTTGCACATATTTAAGCATATTATGACCTTCCTGCTTTACCTGTATGTGTCATTACTCCCCACCATGCACGGCCGTCGTCCTTTTATAGGAGACCTGGGATCTTGGTGCTGATCAACGACGCAGACTGGGAGCTAATGGTGAGCGCCGCCATATTTGTAGCCTTTACTCACATCTCTGGTTGTTCTACTGAGCTGTTTGTCGTGACCCACCGTATGATACAAAAAAAAAACCATACAACTTCAGAGGAACTTTTATTTTTATTTTTTTAAATCTCCAAACGTTTAATCCACTCCGATTTATAATACACATTTATTTATATGAGTGTTATTGGATGCGGGGGGGGCACGCAGCCTCCATTTTGTGCGCCTCACAGTATGCAAGCGTGTCACAATTAGAAGATGAGCACAAAGGCTAATCTGTACACTGGTGGAAGGCTTTCATTGTGATCCCTTTTGGTCGACCACATTTGATAGGCTGACCTTGTAGACACACACTCGCGTGCGCCCGCCCGCACACACTCCCCTTAAAGGCTCGAGTGTGCGCGAGTCCCATTCATGGCAAAGATGTTTGTTATTGACGCAAGGATATTTCCTGTGTTGTGTTGCGGGGCCTCCAGGGCGAACTGGACTACCGCCTGCAAGAGCGAGACAACGTTGTGTTTATTTCCACCCTTCACGGAGGATAGAACACATGCACAATGACGCCGCGCTTCCCTCATTCACATCCCAACAAAGCTGAACCCCATTGGATGACGCGTCAGACCGCCGAGGTGATGGATGGTCCTCAGGAGCCATGAGGGGTTCTCCGAGATGGCTACCAAGCTCTTGAGAGGAATTTTGCACCAATTGGATGACTTTTTTTTTTCTTTCTTTCTTTCTTTCAATATATGAACTGGACAGGAATCATCTTTTTTTTTTTTCACAGGTGTTGATAGCAATCATGTCACCATATACAATTATCCTCAGAATATCACCGTGCGGTGTGGGCTTTTTACATCAGTCATTATTTATATTTCATCTACTTTTTAAATCATAATTCTATTTATTAACTGCACAATTAAAATGATTTTTAGAATAAATATCTAACAGCAGGAAAAAGTGTTTCTCCACCTCCATACAAAACTTCCCATCATAACATTTGCAATCATTTTTTTCCTATACGTACTGTATATGAAAAAAATAATTCAATTTTCTTTTTTATAGAATAAAATATTAATAGGAGGGAGAATGTTTGTTCTGTTGTCACGAGAGTGCCATTTACAAATTAAATTAAATCCATCTCTATGCAAAAGCATTCCTATGATAATATTGCAGTCTTTTTCTTGTTCATGATTTTTAAGATTTTCTGTAGCTTTTTTTTTTTATATATATCAGCTGTAGTGGCGCTTGAGTTGAAACTGTAATTAAAACGTGTCAACTAAATGTTTCTGATGTCACAAGGGAATTAACATGACATTCATCTCACCAAAATGTTCATTCTTTTTTGCCTTAAATTTTCATTGTACGTTTTTTTTTTTTTTTTTTTTTTAAATTCAGGTCATCTTTACTCGAGTACAGGGAATGTTTCTACTATCGCACAGTACATTTATCAATAAATGAACAACAGTACATAAATTATTTAAAAAATGAATAAATGAAGACAAAAAATCCACACCAAATATTGGAATCATTTTAGTTTTTTTTTTCCTAAATTATTGTATATAGTCAAACACTTTTTTTTTCTAGAATACAATTTTACAATTTACATAATGTTGAATACAGTTTTTTTGTGGTTCTCTTTCCCCCCTCCTTTAAATGTTAGCTTCTTTATTGTACTTTCGTTTTTAAGTCAGGTTGTAACCTTTCATAGTGGGAAGGATGCTGTTTTTGTCTATATGACAAGTGTGCCATTACCAACTAAATGAACAAAAACACTATGAAATCCTCAGCACTACCATATTTTAATGTTTTTTTTCTTGCTTTTTGTTTTAAGTCTTTCAATCAGATATAACCTTTAGAGAACGTTTGCTATTATCACTTCATTTACTATTATATGTGTACATTTGTTTTCACACCAAACATAGCCTACATCCATCCTATATTCGTAACAGCTCTTTATTTTTTTATTTTTGTACCCTTCCTCCTTTTTTTACACTAACATTTTTACTTACTACTATACTAATGATACTGTGTTTCATATTATTTTAGTTGTCATTTACCTCCATGATACAAAACCATCAACACAACAATATTAAAATTCCTCCCCCTCCATTTTATGTCTTATAGGTTTAAAAATGTATTTCTTATACCTAACCTAGCTATGTCTTTTTTTTTTTTTAACAAGACAGTTTTCTGATACTATCAGAAATTATGCTATTCATTTAATTAATTGTAATAAAATAAATTATGGTCATATGTATTTAACGTGTAGTCAAAAGATAAAAGAAAAAATGTAATTTGTGTTCACTTGGAAGGCCTACTTGTCAAAAATGTATTTTTGTGTGCAAATAAAAATTCATCTGCAAGCTGTGTTTGGGATTTCTTCCACTATACTTGTATATTTTAATTTTACATTCTGATATTTTGAATGTATTTATTTTTAGGATCATTTGAGGGACATTTTTTAGTCCACTGGCCTGCTGAGCAAAGCAAGACACGCGTGGGTGTGCGTGTGCGCGTCGTGTGTATTGCGTGTGTTCCAGGATCACTGCGGGAGGTCGAGGTGTCGCCTCGGGCTTGCCTTCTCCTACGAGCGCCCCTGGCGACCCAAAAGAGACCCCCCCCCCCCCCCCCCTCTTTCCTGTTAGGTCCCATTTTGCAACGAGTAAGCTGGCAAAATAAGCTGCAAAGGGAATGTTAATGAGAGGGCCGAAAAAGAGATACTTTCCCAATTAGATGATTTGTTTGATTTTCAAAGACGGGGGGGTTGTTTTCTCTTTTACTGTACCTCATTGCTTGAGCAATTAATGTTAAATTCATGACATGCGTTTTGGAGTGCAGCATGCATGCACACAACGCGGATGATTGACAGACATCACAAGTTTGTTATGTCCATCTGTCAGGAAATGTATAATAACAAAATACATGCCATGCAGACATTGATTAATACTCAACCTTTTATTTAATTTTTTTTTTACCTCTAGTTTTAATTAAAGTGGAGGAAAAAAAAAATCAATCAGTGCATACCTGATTGTTTTTCTATGTTTATGCGCGTGCACGCGCCAACGCAAAAGATTTTCCACACATATTGCACACACAAAAATACTTAAAAAAAAGACAAAAACAAAAAACTCTTGTAGTTGTTTTGCAATCACGTTTTTGCAAGTGCAGGGCCAAAATATTACGATGTCAAAATGTAATTCACGTTAGAATGAAATCATAAAATAATTCGCAATAATTGAGTGTTTGTGTGTGTGTGTGTGTGCTCCAGATAAACAAAACTGTAAATCTTCCCACAAGAAATTATTATAGCATTTTATTTTATTTTTCCCAGTTGTCATTATTTGGAGTGACAAAAATGCATTTACCACAGGGGGGAAAAAAAAAAAAAAAAAAAAAAAAGGTGATTCCAAGCTTTAAAAATAAGGAAAAACAAACAAAATACTGCTAAAATCATCGCCAGGCCTTTCCCCGTGTACACTTTTTTTTTTTTTTAAATACATTGAAATTATTGTGTCAGCTTATTGTGATTTAAATAATTGCAATTATTTATTTTATGTAAATATTGCACCCCCT